>NC_141136.1:75772187-76072187 GCF_053477565.2 Lygodium microphyllum | reverse complement strand
CCTATCATTCAATACCAACCTGGAAAAGAAAATGTAGTTGCTGATGCATTGAGTAGAAGACCTGCAATTCATAATATTTCTGTCATATCTTTTGATTCTTTGATTGCTATGAAAGATACATATCACCAGGATATTACTTTTCCTTCTGATTGGCATAAATTAGTTCAAAATAATTTCATTCCTGTTGATTCATTGTCATATAATGATGGATTTATGTTTTATGAAAAGAGACTGTGTGTTACTATTCCATTCCGATCTTTTGTTTTGAATGAAATTCATTGTCCCCCATATCAAGGTCATAGAGGTATCATATCTACATTACGTATGTTAACTGAAGATTTTTATTGGCCGCATATGGATGCAGATGTATCTAATTTCATTTCTGAATGTTTGATTTGTCAAAGAGTAAAAAGACATCATGGTAAACAGTATGGATTACTAATGGCTTGGTCTATTCCATCCAAACCTTGGGAACATATTTCTATGGATTTCATTACTGGTTTACCAAATACTAAATCTAACCATGATATGATTTGGACTGTTGTAGATAGATTTAGTAAGCAAGCATATTTCATTCCATGTAAGAAAACTTTAACAGCATCACAAGTAGCACAGTTATTTTTGAAAACTGTTTTTACTAATCATGGATTGCCAAAAGTGATTATTTGAGATCGTGATTCTAGATTTTGTAACAATTTTTGGATCACACTGTTTGCAAATCTAGGCACAAAGATTGATTTTTCATCTGCATTTCATCCAGAAACAAATGGACAAACAGAAGCCACAAACAACACCATTCTAGATCTTTTACATGCATATACTATCTCTAAACCTCAGACATGGGACACTCATTTGCATTTATTACAGTTTGCATATAACAATACACCGCACACATCTACAAAGAAAGCACCTTTTGAAGTCATTTATGGATATAGATTATCTACACCTGTTGCATCTTTGTCTAATAGAATTCAGAGTGCTGATGATATTGCTAGTATGCATAACAGTATTTTTGACGAGGTTAAGGATATGATTGCTAAAGCCCAACAATCATATACCAAACAAGCCAACAAGAAAAGACAAGCCATGAATTTCAAAGTTGATGATTATGTTTGGCTGAGAATAGAAAAACGTAGACTGCAAAGTGTAGATAGACATCCAGTTGTCAAATTAGCTCCTAGATTCTATGGACCATTTAGAATCATTCATAAGATTAGTGATAATGCATTCAAGTTAGAATTACCATCTCATTGGAAAATTCACAATACATTTCACATTAGTTTATTGAGACCATTTAGAGGCCAATTACATGTCCACCCTGTTTATGAAAACCCACTTTTATTAGAGGAAGAGATTGAAATACTTGAACCAGAAGCCATCATAGACACTGACTACATGACCACTAGAACTGGCTGAAGGTATTCTAGATATCTAGTAAAATTTAAGAACCATCCTGTAGAGGAAGCACAATGGATGCACGCTAGAGACTTAAATGCTTTCCCCACTCTGTTAGCTCCACATTGAGCTAATAGCAATTGAGGTCAATTGCTATCCCACCCCGGGGGTATGATGCCAGGAGGCATATTCCACGGTGGATTCCGTGAGGTTTTACAGTGGATTCCGTAAACTTAGATGACCGGGGCTCATACACAAAGTGGATTCTTTGTGCGAGAAGTTGATGGGGACGCCTGTCCTTTTCGGGCGTTTCATTAATTTAGTGTGTACATGGGTGATTCCATAGCGGGTGATTCCGCAAAATACATATTAAATTAATAAACGTTTATGAGTTTAGAGTGCGCACTCGTAATAAATTAAGGTTAGGATTTATTTCTAACCAGTTGATTTATTTATGTAGCTGAAGACTGCTAGGTATTCACTTTTGTCGGTTTAATTGTATTATTTTACTAACGATTGTGAATGCTTCAGTTGATGTGTAGAGATAGCAGCAGTGGCGGAGGAAAGCATTGGAGTCTAGCGAGTATTCAACCTTTGGATTATATTTTGATAGGCGTACGCCTATATTTTGTTACTATTGAGGCATTGATTATTGATTATTATTTTGTATGCGCCTATGTGCACGGATATGTTATTTCTATTTGGACATTGAGATTGGGCGTGCCAGACTCTATGGGCACCGCCCATTAGCTTTATTTCCTATTTTTGTAGAAAGCAAACTCAAAAGCTAAAAGATTGTCATATTTTTGTAAATTGGGCTATTATTGAGCATGAAGATGGAAATATACATAAAATACATGCTTTGTGAAGTGCTCACACAAGGCATGGGGGGAGATTGAACCCAATTGGTCTCTTACTTCTTGTTGTTCATGATTTTACATTGTTTTTTGTGCAAAAAGGTAGAGTTCATTGTTCTTGGGGACCTTCCGGGATTCACTACGTGAGCATACTACGACCGATCTGCACACCAAGATCTCAATATGAGACAGCGCCAATGGATTGAGAACCTTGTAGGAATTTGACTTTGAAACCCAAAGATCACTAGAAAGCTTACGTAGATCTAGGATGGCAAGAGCGTATCTTCCAAGAGGGAGACATGGTTTTTACTCGTAAATGCCCAAATAAGAGTTCTCTGTCATTGGAGAAGTTCAAAAAGTTGAGTCCAAGGTATTGTGGACCATACAAGAAGGTTCTCAAATGCCTAGGAACTAATGCCTACAAACTGCAACTTTCCGTTCATGTGAAAGTCCACAATGTATTTCATGTTAGTCTTCCGAAAGCTTATGTGGCAAATCAAGATCATATTCTTGATGACCAATAAATTTTAATGCCTAGTCAAGGAGCCCTTGAGCTCTAACCTGATAAGATCCTAGATGTAAAAGAGAAACCTCTCAGAAACAAAATCATTAGAGAGTATCTTATCCAGTGGAAAGACTAGTTGTATCTTATGCCTAGTCAAGGAACCCTTGAACTCCAGCGTGATAAGATCCTAGATGTAAAAGAGAAACCTCTCAGAAACAGAACTATTAGAGAGTATCTTATCTAGTGGAAAGACTAACCTTAGGAGGATGCTACTTGGATAGAAGAGACAGCTCTAGAAAAACAGTTTCCCCAGTTTTTTCCGAGATGAGGACATCTTGATTCCTCTAAGGAGGAGAGGATGTAATATTTCCACCATAACACTTCATAAAACAAATTTCAGCTTGAAATGTTTTAAAAATTACTCGTTAAGTTATCACATAATATCAAATCTTGCATTAAATCAATTCTGCAATCCGACACGAGAAGACGCCTTAATGAACCCAGCCAACAAAAAAGTAAATACACCTTGTAAATAATATTACAACGCCTTGATCATAATATTTCTTGTTTTATGCTGATGCATTGGATGATGATGATGATCATGACACTCATGTGCAAGCTCAAAATCAAGAATCACGGACTCTTAGTGGTCCAGAGACATCATCTGGTAGTCCTTGGTCTGGGAGACTAAGGAGTAGCTCTACATCTTTAGGTGCATCTAGTAGCACTACAGGTAAAGACAAAGGAAAGAATGAAGTGTCAAATGGCATTGATGCAGTTCTTGATGGAGACTCCAATGGCTCACAGAGCTTGGATGATGAGCTTGGCATTCCTTCAGTGAGGACTCCAGGTGTGCAGAGAGCACGCGTCAATGCGAAGACTCCATTGAGTGATCCAATGGTACACAAGTCTAGCAGGGTGAGATACCCTATTAACAGATTTAGTTTTGAAGGTTATGCAGCTCACCATTATGCTTATATGGTGAAAGTGATTGAGGATGTTGAGCCCACATGTTTTGAGGAGGCTGTTGGTCATGCTCATTGGGATGCAGCAATGGATGAGGAGATGGCTGTATTAAAGGCCAATAAGACTTGGGATCTAGTATCATTGCCGCAGGGCAAGAAAGCTATTGGATGTAAGTGGGTTTATAAGATTAAGCACAATGCAGATGGTTCTATTAGTAGGTACAAAGCTAGGCTGGTTGTTGCAAAAGGCTATGCCTAGACATATGTCATAGATTATGAAGAAACCTTCAGTCCAATTGCTAGGATGGCAATTGTCAGATGTGTGATTGCTTTGGCAGCAGTCAAAGGTTGGAGGTTGCAACAAATGGATGTGAAGAATGCCTTCTTGCATGGTGATTTGCAAGAAGAAGTGTATATGGATCAACCAGTAGGTTATGAAGATTTAGGGCATCCCACGTATGTGTGCAGGTTAAAGAAGGTGCTCTATGGGCTCAAGCAAGCACCTAGAGCATGGTCTGACAAGATCAGAGAGTATTTTGTCAATATTGGCTTTTATGTTTCTGATGCTGATCACTCACTTTATGCGAGAAAGGGATATGCAGGTTTGGTCATCATAGTCATCTATGTGGATGACTTGATTATTACAGGTGATAGTAATAGTGGGATTGCTGAAGTCAAGGACTTTCTGAAGAAGAAGTTTGAGATGAAGGATTTAGGTAAGCTAAGGTACTTCCTTGGCATTGAGGTGATCAGATGTGATGATGGTATATGGCTGTCCCAAAGACAGTATGGCTTGGATATGTTGTCCAAGTATGGTATAACAGCATGCAAACCACTTTCAGCCCCATTGGAGCAGAATGTAAAGTTGAGTGCTGATGTTGGGGATGAGATAGAAGACCCTACTATGTTCAGGAGGATAGTGGGAAGTTTCATCTACATGACCATTACAAGGCCAGACTTGAGCTATGCTGTTGGTCTTGTGAGTCAGTTTATGCAAGTACCTAGAAAGCCACATTTGGATGCAGTCAGACGCATATTGAGATATTTGAAGTCCACATTACATTATGGACTTTTCTATGAGGCAGATACAGATGTACAGGTGTTTGGATACACAGATGCAGATTGGGTTGGTAGTATGTCTGATAGAAGATCTACCATCAGATACATGTTCTCTCTTGGTAATGCAACAGTTGCTTGGAGCAGCAAAAAGCAATCTACAGTTGCTTTGTCGAGTACAGAGGTTGAGTATAGAGGTGCTGCTGTTGCAGCATGTGAGGTAGTATGGCTGCAAAAGTTATTGGCTGATTTAGATGTGTAGGTGGAAGGTCCAGTTGTCATTTATTGTTACAACATGAGCAGTATACAGTTGGCTAGGAACCCTGTGTTCCATGCCAGGACAAAACATATTGAGGTACACTACCACTTTGTGAGAGAGAAGGTACTAGCAGGTGAGATTGACTTGGTGTATGTCAGCACACAGGATGAGATAGCCGACATCTTCACAAAGGCATTGGGTACAGAGAAGCTTCAAAATTTTCAAAGCTTACTTGGAGTTGCAGAGATGCAGTTGAGCTTGAGGGGGAGTGTTGAGATGACAAGCTCAATACATGCGGACATTAATGATGGGCCGCCTGGTTAGATGGGTCCACACGTCTACACTTAGCATGTCGGTGGTCATTATGGCTCTCACATTGCCATTGACTCATTACTTATTATATTCAGGTTGTTACACCTATTTACAGCTGGCATAGTTATAGCGCCAGTCGACTAGTGTAGTCGGTTATGCATTGTTTGACTTAGTAGGCCACTTTTCTTTATATTGTATCTTATATATACTTTGTGTACATTGTAAAGTGTGTGAAAGAAGAAGAAGAAACTAGCAAGAAAACGTTTTGGCCTTCATCTCTCTTCTTGTCTCTTGAGTGAGCTTCTCCTTGTGCAATCTATGTGTGTTCAGCACAGCATCTTGAGCAAGTCCCCCCACCACACAATTCTTGATATGGTATTAGAGCCGTGCCACTAAGAGAGGCTGATTTCAAAGGCTGAAGTAAAGGAGAAGAAGCAAGGTTCGAGTAAGCAAGCCACGGGTAAGAAGCTCTCCCATCCTTCCACTCTTTCTCTTGGATAGTGCGTGTGGAGGTACCGGAAGCAGGGCAGAGCAAAAATCTCAGATTGCAGTGAGATTTGGTGTGCGCGAAGAGCACTGTGTATTCTGCATATGTGCCCTTTTGGGCTTTGCCGCAGTTATTTTGGGCATCTGAGGCCGTTTCAGGCTCTATTTTAGAGCCTTAAGGTTGCGGACAGCAGTTTCAAGGTACACTGTGATTTCGGTTGTTTTGACCGAAAGTGGGTGCGCAGTTTGCAGATTGCAAATCTGTAATTATTGAGGTGTCTACAGGAAGCAAACATAAGGTTTATCTGCAAACAGGTTGCAGATTGCATGTATTGTTAAGCAGACAGTGAAAAAGGCTGTCTGGTGTATTGCTATGCACTACAGATCGAGGGTTGGAGAAGATTCGCTTGCTGTTTGGTATTAGTTTTGTGATAATGGCAGAGAACAATGGAAGACCCATCATTGAGAAGCTCGACAAGAACAACTACCCTTCATGGAAGTTCCGTATCACGAACTTCCTTATTGGAAAAGGCCTCCACGAGTTTGTTTCAGGTGAAGAAAAGGAGCCGAAGGTGAGTGATCCTTCAACTGCAGAACAGACAAAGGCACGGAAGGAATGGAATGCAAAAGACAAGAAGGTCATGTATTGGCTGTCTGCAGTAATTGACAATAATATGTTGGGACATATTAGAAATGCAAAGAATTCATATGCAACTTGGACCATACTTGAAAGTATGTTTTTCGTAAATACAAAGGCATGAAAGATTCAACTCAAGCAAGAGTTGAATACATTGAAGAAAGGGAAGATGTCTATCAATGAGTATGCACTGAAGGTAAGGAGCATTGCAGATGCATTGGCAGCGATTGATGCAATGCCCGATGATGATAATTTGGTATCGTCTACCTTGGGTGGACTTAACAATGAAAAGGCTTGGAAGTCTTTTGTAACTTCCGTATATGTTAGAAATCCATTTCCAGATTTCGATGAGTTGGTCTCCCTTATGATCACTGAAGAGATCAACATGCAGAGTGAGACATCTGAAAGAAGTGATGAACAGGTCCAAGCTTTCTACTCCAGTTTAGGAAGGGGACGTGGCAGGTTCTCTTCAAGAGGCCGTGGTAGAGGACATGGTAGTGACAACCAACAAAACAGATTGAATTAGCAATTTGGCGATATGCAAGTTTCAGGAGGTTGTGGTAACTTTAGAGGTAGGGGAAGCTTTAGAGAAAGAGGTGGATGGTAGAACAGAGGCTCTAAGAACACTGGTATTGTGTGTCACTACTGTGGCAAAACAGGTCATATTGCAGCCCAATGTTATGCTAATAAAGATGATATTCGCAGTGGTAAGTTGCAACAAGAAAACTATACATTGTCTTCACGACAGAATGAAGACAAAAATGAACGTCTATTTATTATGCAACATATGCTGAATGCTATTACAGGAAAGGGAACACATGATGATGTTTGGTATGTTGATTCAGGTGCATCCAATCATATGAACAACCATGCAGAATGGTTTGGAGAGACGCAGGATTTGCAAAATACAGGTTATGTGCAGACAAGTGATGATTCATGCCACCCAATTTCACACATTGGAAAAGTTCCCTTGTCCTTGCATGATGGTAAGACAAAGAGTTTTTCAGATGTATTACTTGTTCCATCTATTACAAAGAACTTGGTGTCAGTCGGTCAAATGGTAGAGCAAGGGTTGTAAGTCAGATTTAATGCAAAGGGCTGCTTTGTAGAAGACTTCAATGACAAGTGCAAGTTGGTAGCAAAGGGAAGTAGAGTTGGATGTATGTTTACTCTGGATGCTGGAATTCCTACTATGAATGTTGCTATGTATGCTAAAGGAAAAGGTGTTGTTGCACATATTGAAATTTGGCACAAACGCATTGGACATGCAAATGTACCAAGGCTGAAATTAATGCAGTCCAAAGGGTTGGTTACAGGTTTGTCTACATTTAGAGTTGCAGAATTTCATAAGGTATGCGAAGCATGTCAGTTTGGTAAGTAGGCACGACAGCCCTTTTCACATGACAAAGATGTAAGCAGAAATATCCTTAATGTTGTGCATACAGACATTTGGGGGTCTACACAAAATGTATCTCTTGGAGGCAGTTCATACTTTGTCACATTTATTGATGATTGTTTTGGAAAGCTGTGGGTATATTTAATGAAGGAAAATAGTGAAGCGTTTGAGCACTTTAGAACTTTCAAGGCTGTAGTTGCAAGAGAAACAGGCTTGAAAGTAAAGTGCTTGAGGTCAGATGGAGGGGGAGAGTACCTCTCGAATGAGTTCAGTGATTTTCTTAGGTCTCATGGGATAAAGAGACAGTTCACATGCAGGTATACCCCATAGCAAAATGGGGTTGCAAAAAGGAAAAACAGACATATTGCAAAAGTTGCACATGCCTTGATGGCTGAAAAGAATATGCCTAAGCATTTTTTGTCTGAGGTTGTTCATACTGCTGTTTATATTATGAACAGAACTCCCACAGCTGCAGTTCATGGTATGACTCTTGAAGAATGCTTTACTGGCAAGAAGCCTGATGTATCGCACTTGAAGGTATTTGGCTGTGTTGCATACGTTCATGTGATAGATGAGCTACGGAAGAAGCTTGATCCAAAGGCAAAAAAATGTGTTTTTATTGGATACTCTTTAGAGCAAAAAGGGTATCGTTGTTATAATCGTGTCACATGTAAGTTCAGAGTGAGCAGGGATGTCATCTTTGATGAAATGAGCAGTTGGTATGCGTCTAGTGCTGATGCATTGGATGATGATGATGATCATGACACTCATGTGCAAGCTCAAAATCAAGAATCACAGACTCTTAGTGGTCCAGAGACATCATCTGGTAGTCCTTGGTCTGGGAGACTAAGGAGTAGCTCTACATCTTTAGGTGCATCTAGTAGCACTACAGGTAAAGACAAAGGAAAAAATGAAGTGTCAAATGGCATTGATGCAGTTCTTGATGGAGACTCCAATGGCTCAGAGAGCTTGGATGATGAGCTTCGCATTCCTTCAGTGAGGACTCAAGGTGTGCAAAGAGCACGCGCAATGCAAAGACTCCATTGAGTGATCCAATGGTACGCAAGTCTAGTAGGGTGAGATGCCCTATTAACAGATTTGGTTTTGAAGGTTATGCAGCTCACCATTATGCTTATATGGTGAAAGTGATTGAGGATGTTGAGCCCACATGTGTTGAGGAGGCTGTTGGTCATGCTCATTGGGATGCAGCAATGGATGAGGAGATGGTTGTATTAAAGGCCAATAAGACTTGGAATCTAGTATTATTGCCGCAGGGCAAAAAGCTATTGGATGTAAGTGGGTTTATAAGATTAAGCACAATGCAGATGGTTCTATTAGTAGGTACAAAGCTAGGCTGGTTGCAAAAAGCTATGCCTAGACATATGTCATAGATAATGAAGAAACCTTCAGTCCAATTGCTAGGATGGCAATTGCCAGATGTGTGATTGCTTTGGCAGCAGCCAAAGGTTGGAGGTTGCAGCAAATGGATGTGAAGAATGCCTTCTTGCATGGTGATTTGCATGAAGAAGTGTATATGGATCAACCAGTAGGTTATGAAGTTATCTAAAAATGTGACATGCCATTAATCTTTCCATGCCTAGTAAAAAGGTGTACCTCAATAATTTCAACCTTGTAATGAGGCAACAGTTAACCTAGGCTCGTCACTTTTGAATGCACAAAAGGAAACTTACTGGTAAGGTCCTAAAAATGCATAGACACCTTATGTTCTTTCCATTCATTCCATTTAACATACCAATGACCAATTTTCATATCTTGAGCTAATTCTAGTAAATGTTCAAATAGCCAATTTATTTTCCAATTGCATTTAACTTGACTAGTTGAATTTGAACATGCATGAGTGCTTCCTAATCCATGAAGTTATCGTGACTAATTCAATACTTTTGTGTGGAATCCAAATAGATAAAACCTGGATATGTGGACTCCGGGAAATCCAATTGACCCCTTAAACAATAGACCTCCAACTTTCTCAAGAATCACAAATTTGTTGAAGTATGTGTGCGAGGATGAAAATGGATTACTTGGTTATACTAGTGGCTCAATGATTAGGTGTTCAAAGTATTTACAACTTACCAAACAACCATAAAAAATTACCATGATGTGATCACTGCACATCAACTTCATATACAGTAGCTCATAGGACAAGTGGTACAGCTGAATGACACTATAATTCAACAAAACAATCAAATTATTTCAATGCAGGACATTATCCATGACATTGGTATCTCATATGAGGAGGCAAAGGCACAATTGGACGACTTGAGAAAGATCAACAACAAGCTAACACAGGAGCTCAAACGAAAGAAGAAGCCAATCAATGAGTTAATTGTGAATAGTGGCCAGTGGAAGCGACATATCAAAGCATGTAAGGTATCTCAGAAAGAGAACCTAGGTGAGGGTGAGGTTGGATTGTGTATTAGTAGATTGCTAAAGGCAAGTACATTGGAAAATGCTTTGAGCAATCGTAAGTTTAAGGCTGTGAAGGAAAAGGTAATTGAGTGCACATTAAAAGATGTGTCAAATGAGTTCTCAACTGTGGATACACAATCTATTTGTGATAGGGCTAACATTAGCACAATAACTTACTCAAAATATTCAAAGGTGTGAAGGCTGGGTTTGGTCATGTGTTGAAGAGAAATAGAATCGTGCCTCTTCCTCAACCTTCAAAGTTAATAGAGGCCCGACAGCAACTTAATACAAAGGTTTTGGAGTTGATAGGAGATCCCATGCATGTTCAATGTGTGGAAACACTAAAGGTTGGGACCAAAAATGCATATGAGGTGAAGTTCACCGAAATCAACAATTACTATTTAGATTTGAACAAGGTGCAGTCGGCAATGGTAATGTACTACAATATGTATGTTGAGGAATGTAATGGTAAATTGCAGTTTATTATAAAATTAGATGAAAGTGAGGTTGTTAAAGGAGTAAATCTTGAAAGATTTAGTGTAACTCTAATGAATAGAGCTTTACAATTTGACAAGAATAACCCAGGAAACTTTAGTGTTCAATCTGAGCACCATGTGTGGTGGCTTGCTGCATTTGAAGTTCCTAAGGAAAAATTTGAGGTGCTGCATCTATTCTTTATGCACACAAGCATTCCAAGCATCATCGATCGTCAAGAACATGGTGAGATGCTCTCGGTTGAAGGATATGGTCAATATTTGGTTGAATGGCATGTTGCAGGAGACTTGAAAACTTTAAAATGCATGTGTGGAATCTCCAATGGTGCAAATACAAAGAATCCATGCCTATATTGCTTAACAGAGAGGGTGAAAGGAAAGGACAAAAAGAAGAACTGGTGAAAGGTGACAAGTGCTACACTGATGTACAATAGAGAAGATCCCACTTGGAAGCCCATCTTCAATATTTCCTTGGATCATATTCACATTTGTTCATTGCATGTTTTTGTCAGAATCATGGAGAAACTTGTATATGAATACATTTTCTTTGCTTATAGGATGCAACCAGAAAAAGAAGCCATTGCAATGTGTAGAAATGTGGAGTGAGTGCTATTAGAAATTGGGCTACACAAGCATCAAGTGACGATTGAAAAAGATGATAAGAGATTAGGAAAATCCGGTAACTTGCCTAAAAATAGTTGCTTTGGAGGAGCAAAGGCTAGGAAGTTTCTCTCAGTACCCATCAATGAGGAAGGGAATGTTATGGTTCGTAGGCTGCAGGACTATGATTGGTGGAAAACGTTACATTTTGCAGTTCTTGATCGAAGTAATGGAGGAAAAACAAGATTAGCCAAAGCTAAGGTTGGGATAAATCTTAACAAATTGGCTCCCTTACTTTGCAAGATGGTGTTTAACAATGAACATAAGCAAAAATTTATCAATGCTGTGCATAGCTTCTACAAAAACATGGTGGAAGCATGGGGAAAAAGCTCTATCACACATTACATAGTGCGTACCAAGTTAATATTTTAAAATTACATGAATTGTATAAACTATTGAGCATAGTTTTTCTCATGTGGGATATGTGTCTTTGTAGCATATCCTTGAGGCATATGGGCCATACTTTACAGAAAAGGGAAGCATCGGAATTTGGTCCACACAAGGGATGGAAAATTCACATTGGATAGCGCATGATGCATACCAAATAAAAACTGATCATGGTGGAGGGGTGAATGGTAGCAATCCAATGATCCAATTGCTATATTGGTGGTATAGGATTATAGTAGTGGATGAAGCTAAACTCTCGCAAAAGAGAGCAAATGAAAGTGTTGATGAATCAGTTGCAGACATGATGGAATCACGTCGTGTCACTAAAAGAGTGCGTTATGAAGCCTCAAGTGCTTAAGAAAACCATGCCAAGTGGTTAGAAACAAGGCTTTGACAAGGTAGCAAACGGGTTCGAAGAGAGCTAAGATAGTAAGATGAACAATGTGAGTCAGTGTGAATGCAATTCATAGTTTAAGAGAGAAAGAGAGAGTGTGCATCTATATGAATGAGTCTCACAGTTTCGGGTTATATAAAAGAGGGTTTCACTTTCTATCTTATTCATTGAGTTCTCACATCTCTTGTGCAGGAAAGATGGCTAGGTCTAAGGTAGTTGCAAATAAGCTTCCGCTCAGAGCCCCATATCGTGTTTAGCCCCTTGGAGCATCTACTAGCTTAGATGCACCCCCTTCTCAACCTAATCCACCATCCTCAAGCTGCCCTCACAAGGATCCTCCCAGCATCCCCACAAGAAACTCAAGTGGAAGGCAGGTATAGTGGCCTTGAGAGAAATTAGAAGGTATCAATGCTCTTTTGATCTCATCATTCCGAAGACGAGCTTATCGAGACTTGTTCGCAAGATTGTGCAAGACCTCTACCGCACAGAAAGCAGGAGGTGGTTTTCGGCACAAGGTTAGGATAGACCTGATCTCTTCACAAAAGAATGTCTTCATGCTCTACAGTGTGTTGCATATGTCTTTTTAGTTGATTTGATGACTGATGCTCAATGTTGTGCAATATATGTGAAGAGCATCACTGTAACTCCTGAGGACTTCCAACTTGTGAGAAATCTTTAAGCAATAAAGGATGCATTCATTCCAATAGAATGAACACAGTTTGTAATGTTATCTTTTTTGACATAGTGTTATCCTCGTGCATTGGACATATGACTATGTCCCATGCAAAAATATTGTATGTGCCCTTAAAATATGAATTAAAATTTTACACTTGTCCTTCGCTCTCAACTGTGACTGTGCATCTTCGCTGTATTTTCAATTCTTACTTACAGTTTTTGTTAGCACTGTCAATTTCAATAGGAATAACATGCAAAAAATTTCCATTTCTTGTTATAGACTTTACTCCTAATGCCTTTGTATAGTCTATGTGGTGTAAAGTTTCTAAGGGCCAGTAGTCACGATGTTGATTTCTCAATTATCGGTCCGAAGTTTGGCATTTGGAGTCACTTTCCTATGAGGAAAGTGGCTCTAGATGCTAGACTTCAGACCAGGGGTTTGTAGGTACTTTTTTTTTCAAAAAAATAATAATTTGGGCTCTTGCCACCTAACGAGTCCGCATGTGAAGTTTCTTCACATTCCGATAAAAGGTTATAGATTTACAATCACACGATGGACAATGCATATGAAGCTGCATTAACCCGATTTTGGGGTTTAAATGGGTTAAAAGTTCATTCTTCTTCTCATTCTCACATCTTGATTTCTTTGCTTCCTCCATTTTAACATCCCCAACCTCTGTCTCTTCTCCGTCTTGTCCTCCTTGAGCTTGCATGGCATGCACCAAGCAAGCATGTCGCCATTTTGGCCCCGGGAAGACATCACGCCAAGGCCCGCCACCTAGAGCACAAGGTGGAGCCTCCTCTAGTGCAACAACAAGTGCTCCCCATAGAGCACAAGGACCACCGCAGAAGAAGAGGAGATGAAAATTGGGCACTATCACCCTTTGAGAGATAAGGAGAATCCAACGTGGATATGAGCTTCTCATCCCGAAAAGTTCTTTTCATAAGGTTGTTCAAGAAGTCATGCAAGACTTGGAGTTGAAAGGGATGGGAAGTGCGGGATGGCCCACCAGTAGGAAGGTGGACTGCTATAGCTATGGAGGCCCTACAAACAGTTGCAGAGGGGTTTCTCATTGACTTTTCAATGATATACAGCTTGCGACCATCCATGCAAAGCGTGTCACAATCACAGATAAAGACATGAACCTTATCATTTGGCTTTGACACGGCAAGGGGACTCCGCCATAGTTTACTAGATTAGTGATGCAAGGTTTGTAATGAGTGTTACAGTGCCATAACATCTTGGAAGGCCAAAAAAGTTTGTATACCTTGCCACATTGGAATATTTATTTATATATACATAATATCTCATGCGATGTGTACTGAATTCAAATAATTGAGTAAAGTTGTTTTGTTTTGTTTCTTGAAATGCATAACTCTTAATTTTTGTTTAACATATGAATGCATCAAAAGTAGTAATACGTATGGATACAAGTTATGTTGTTGCTTATGCACAATTCCAAGTGCAGTACTATACGTTGAATTCACGTACCACACATCATCATCACACTTAAACAATCGCAAGTGCAGTACTACGCGTTGAATTATGTTAATGTATGCGAATGCGTCATTCACGTACTACACATTATTGTTACACTTATACCAACCACACATTTATTTAATAAATATTTATTTGTAGGGACAAAGTACATTATCTTATATTCATCAAGAAAAATACATGTGATGGCTGTTAGTGATGGTAGATACAAAAAGCCGATAGCCAACAAGAACTCTCAATTGTTCCTTGGCTTTTTCATCAGTGAAGAAGAGGGGCCAGCTTCCGATGAAAATATAAGTTCCTTCTTTGCTTCAAAAATGATGCGCTCCCCCTTTAGCTCTTTCTCCAGGAGAAGCAGATCTAACACTTTAGCGAGGTTGCCTAATGTAGTAAGCATACACATTGCTCCACCACGCATTTGGTCAAACAAGTAAAGAAGCTTTGATTGCTTGATTAGCACCAACTTCTCCAAGCTAGATGTCATAGGTATTGCTCAAAAATGTCCAAATTTGGTCAAACATCGAATTTTAATGATTATTTTTTGCCCTCTTGGTAAGCACTTCTTATGGAAGACCACCAAATTTGTAACAAGGTTACCAATATACTCCTTCAGAGCTGAATCCTTCCGTCGATCCGCATGTCGAGCTCCTCCTTGCCTTGATGCAAACTCATCTATATATAGTATGTCCTAAATGACAAAGTCAAATCAAACAATATATTAAGCGACTAACCTAGAGTTATCAGAAAGTGATGAGACTTGACAGTAGGGTGCGTCGGGTCCCCCGGAGTCCACCGGTGAAATCTTGGCCAAAAATGATGCATGCAGCTACCCTGTCCAAAGTCTGGTGTCTGGGGCCACTTTCTGGCACCGTGGCAAAAAATTATGCCTGTAGCTGCCCTGCCCGAAGTCTAGCGTCTGGGGCCACTTTTTGGTCGAAAGTGGCCCTAGACTCTAGACTTCAGGCAGGGCAGCTACATGCATCATTTTTTGCCAAGATTTCATCGGTGGACTCCGAGGAACCCGACACACCCTACTGTCAAGTTTCATTGCATAAAAATATATAGTGGTTAGAAATCTCACCTTCTCCAGATCATCTTGTATCTTCATTTCCTCGTGTATCAGGGAGGCACCTCTTTGGGCAGAGGGATCTACAAACTCCTTGGTAGGAAGCTGGGGCCTTGGTCCGAACAAATTATGCTGGTAGTTCTTCAAATTCAGCATCTGGCACAAGGTAATCTTCTTTAACTGAGGTAATATGCTCCTATGTTGCTATGATCACACTCATAGTATCTAAGTGTGTGCCATCATATCTTCCAATCTCTGCCATTGTTGGATACACATCCATGTAATCATAATCGATCAGGTCTTCCATTGAATCCCTGACTAGGATAAAAAACAACTCTTCTTCCTTCATTTCCAAGTATTGTAGTACATCTGATAGAAGCAAGTATTATATACCATCTACTTCAATGGGTGTCAAGGAGGCAAGGTTGGGTTTGTTGACTTGTGGTTGTTCTGAAGAAGATGGCACCATGAGGGCCAACCCTTGCTCTGCCACCACTCGATGTTCCTCTTCAACATTTATGAGTTCTTCAATTGGTTCTTCTCTCATATATGTGATAGAAACAACCTGTGGAGTTGTATCTTCATCGCTCTCCTCCTATAGGGGTGTATCCAATGCAAGGAGGTAAATTTCCAATGCACAATCACACTCCACGAGATCCAAAGGTGATGTACTTGGTGCACTTCCCATGGGAACAGTGCATACTCTATGCGAAGGATCCACATGGACTAGACACCTATTTACCACTTTTTGGTGATTCTTCCCTGCTTGAAATACCACGAGCTCTTCCAAAGGCACCCAAGTCATGTCAGATCCCTCGATGGAGTATGTGCATGTGGCAACGGTGCTCACAAAGTCTTCCAAAACTTGAAGGGGTGGATCCAGCAATAAGAGCATGCTTTCAAGGTTGAAGTTCTTAGAGAAAACCTAGAATATCTTGTCACCCAGGTTGGCAAAGATAGTCTCATGGATCCACTCATCAAAGTGTGCGCGAGCATCCATCGTAGTAGGTAGGAGGAATGTGGTGGATATAAAGAGATGAAGAGAGAAAGTGTGAAATGAAACAATGAAACAAGAACTAAACTAGTTCTACCTTAAAAACCTTAAGTTTTAAACCATTAAGGGTTATTTGCATATGATATTTAGTTATGGCTTTGCTTACATCTTTGTAAAGTTTACATGCATATGTAAATGTGTTGATGTGGAAAGTGTATAACAAGTGTATAATTTTGCATGAATACCATAATTTTTAAATATTGCAAGTTTATAAGTGAAAATATTCTATTGGCCAAAAAAATCCAAAAATTTATAGGTGTTGGATATTACAACTTGTGGTGTTGGGATTTTTAGGGAGATTCTACAATTTCTAAAATATGTGGAGCCACACACTTTCCGTTGGTAACAGTACCCTCAGCTTAGCTTCAAATTTTCCTACCATCTAGTTTAAAATAGAAGCTAACAAGTGGATTTTGTATTAACATTGTAATTGTCTAGTGCGTTATACTCAAGGACCAATCATCCTTCATTTTGCAACAATTGGGGCTCGTGGCCCTCACAAATGACAATAACATCCACAACTGCACTTTCACGCATGTCTTGATCAAGGCACAACCATTTACCCTTGAGCATCCTCCATCTAGGATACTTGAACACTAGGCATAAAGTTTATCGTGTGACAAAGTACCTATAATTGGAAAGGAAAGTTAGCCGATTCATCCCAAAGTAAGATAATAGTCAACTAAGAGAGAAAATTTTTACCTGAAAGCCATGTCCCTTGACACTCCACTATGTCAGGAGTGAGTTATTTTTTATGTCCAAGTTTTTCCTAGAATCCTTGTTACATAATCCTCTGATGTATTTTTTATGATATACATGCTTTTGATACATCTCAAACCCTTACATTCCTTAAACATATGTGCAAAAATTGCAATCCGTATGAACTAACTTAGATGTACATTCTTTGAGCCGGTGGTTGGCTTCATAGAATTCAATATGTCTGCTGAAATTTTTGTGCTACACATGTGCAAAATGTCGCTACTACACAATGGTCATTCTATGCTATTGAGATTCGATATGTGCATAGACTCAAGGGTTCCATATTCTCGACTCCCCTTGGGCAATATGTACTTGGAGTCATTAAAAAAAAACAAGGTCCTCTGCGAGCTACTTAGCTGTACGCCCCTCAAAGAGCAGTCTACCAATTTCGATGTGATAACACTTAAAAGAACCAGTGAAAATCTCAACATTTTTTCACTCACAGGAATCCTAAGGGTATACTTCTGTAAATACGAGACAAGTTATTACATAGGTATCATGAAATATCTCATTCTCAATGAGTTGCAAATACTTACTATTTGCAGTGTTTCGTTGAAAGGACACAATGGACGCAGTATGTATTTATTTTTGCATGAATACATGTTGTACAAATCCCTTTGTTACAAGGTGAGAATCAACATTCATTTGTCTGAGAGCTAAAATTGTACCCTTTCAGTGCTTTGATACATCTGCAATTACAGATGCTTTCACCTTGAAAGCTCCCTTCATACTTGGACGCATATGTACCCAAGATGAGCAATGATACGTATCAGTGATCCAATTCCCTTCTTCATCTTTTTTGTTACGTACTTCTGTCGAGAGAATGCTTGTTTTTCTCTCAAGAATTATAACCTACGCATTAGATGTAAAGAAGTATGTATTAACCCCTAAATAATAAGCATTTTAAGTATGTCCAATAATCACCAATATGCCATATAAATCAACATGGCATTAAGAGATTTTTACACTTTTGTAAACAGACATAAACATCGATATCAAAACGCATGTGGATATATACATCAATGCAAAGTATAGATTTAATTTCAAGACATCATTTTAATCATACCATTTACATGAAATATAATGAAAAGAATAGCACAAGAATACTCAAAGAATTTTTCCAAAATAAATTTTATTATAATGAAGAGGAGTCTGATTTGACTCAATACATTGTATGAAATGTGGGTATTATAGAGTAGTTGTTCCAAGGATAGCAGCCACATGGCATGTGAATCTTAATAGGCACATTGGATTGACACCTGAGATATTCTAAGACTCAACACATTGTGTGTTATATGGATGATATGATAGAAGAGTTTCATGGATCATTGCCAATTGGCATGGAGATCCAAATGGACACATAGGACCAATAAAGCAGAGGATTTTTGAACCATCAACTTCCAGCAGATCCATATCATCCAACACAAAGGAATCACTCACCACATCAAAATAGTTTGATCGAGAATTATATGCTTCACATAAACCTTGTACAATACCAACATGTACCAAAAAACACCTGCATGAATCCCTTTTAACAAAAATACTTGCATGAATCCCTTTTAGCAAAAAATATCTAAATAACTGCATGAATAGAAGCAATACAAAATAGGGCCAATTTACCTATAAGCTGATCTGCTAAAGATAAGACTGAATCATTGCTAATCAAAATCCATTGCAAATGATGGACATAATAAAACATCAGTCCCATCAAACATAAAAGTCACTAATTAAATGAATAAATTTTGGCACCACAAAATATGGCTGATTTACATGTAAATTGAGCTACAGAATCTTTGCTCTACCTTGTGTTAAGTGCTGCAACAAAATTGATCCTTAAGTTAGAACTAGCATCAAACCCTATTGTAAAGATAGTAGAAAAGGGATAATGCAGAGAGGAAGAAAGAGAGAGCGTGTGAGTATGTAGGAGAGAGAAAGAAATGAGCACCTATCCAATCTTACCCAAATTGATCTCTCTGCAAAGGACAATTTTGCAAGAGTTAGTATTTACATGAAGGTATACTGGAAAAACAATAGAAAAGAGGAAACATAAAGAGAGAAAGAGAGAGGGAGAGAGAGATAAGCACTTATGCAATGTCACCCAAAATGATCTCTGCAATAAAACAACAACAAGGGTTAGAACTAACATTATGTTGTATTGAAAAGATATTTATTAAAAAAAACCAAACAGAGAGAGAGATTAACACCTTTGCCTCTTGCTCCAAATAAACTCTACAAGAAAACAACAATTAGAACCAACATCAAATTCTATTGAAAACACAACATAAAAGAGAAACAACACATAGAGAGGGGGGAAAGAAAGGAGAGAGAGATGAGCACCTCTGTCTCCCGCCCCAAACAACCTATGCAATAAAACAACAACAATAAGAAACAACATCAAACCCTATTGAAAAAATAGCAAACAAGAGAAAATGCAAAGAGAGATGGGCACCTATGTTTTGCCCAAAATCTAGAAGTGCGTGGAAAAGAAAGTGCAGAGGTAAGCAAAATACTCAAAACCCTAATTACTCTCAGCAGGGAGTTTCAATGGAGACAAAAATTCACGAGTATAGAGAACAGAGGGAAAGTGGTTTGTTGCTCAACTTTTGGTCAAACTAATTTTGTGAGAGGGAAAAAAACTGAAATTGAAAATTCTCCAAAAAAGGGGGAAAATACGAGGTGTGAGAAACTCAAATTTTGTGTACTATTCATTCTCCCTTTTTTTTATCCCCCACTACCCCTTTTTTTAATAGAAAACCCAATATTTGGAGAGAGAAGATTCACCCTCCATGGATGTCAACATCTAGCCTTCCTATATTATTTTTAAGGGCCCATTTGTGAGTTCATTTTTTTTCTAATGTCATATGTGCTTGATAACCCATTGTATAATCCCTTCCATGAAAATAGTTTTATCATGCCTTAGGGCCTAACCCTTGGTTCACATTTTGCAGGTCCCCCTACGATAGTAGTCATGGACCACATAGTGTAGCTGGCATCATGCAAGGAAGCTCTCCGCCATTGGAGAGAGCATAAGACACTAGCGCCCCCACCAGAGCGCTATGTGCCTACTCTAAAGAGGTACGTGCAGAAAAGAGGTCCCAAACGACACCGCCTAGGATGCAGGCTGAAAACTCCCCAAGCCAAGAGGACGAGGGCTCAAGGGAGCACACGAGGTGTGGCAACATCAGCCGTGCAGATTCCCACCAGATGCTCGAGCACGAGGTGCTTGAAAGAGGAGAGGGTAGCTCGAGACAAGCAAGAAGTCGATGCATTGTTTAAATGCATTTTGGAAATAGTTGCGGTCAGGGACTACACCATTGGGTCCTAGCCGACATCTTCCCTACCCAGCCTCACAGGAGCCCCTCATCAGCACAGTCTCACTTGCCCGACCACCCAGACTCACCCCACCTCGTACAAATAGAGTAGCCCCTATGATGTATAAGCTGCTTAACAAAGGCCATCCTACCATAAATTTTTATCTTTAAATGGTCAAAGGGGCAGGCTCCCCACCTGTATACAGTTTCCTTGTCTACTGCTAATATATGCCACGTCTTTAACAAGCACTGGAATATGCATCATAGTCAGCATCATAGGATTTTGATAAAGTATTATCTTTTCGTGTGTAATATTTCCGCTACAAAATATTCAAGACCCAAAATCTCATGCAAAAGAGGTTTAAATTAATCTCCCGCAATAATAAAATTTTAGGCTAAGTACTCCCTCCGCGTGCACCAGCAAACTCCACCTCGCATCGTGTGTAGAAGCCGTGGCTTGAAAACCGTGAGCCACCGTAGACCTACACGGGAACACCCTTCAAGGGCGGGAAAAGGGATAATGGTTAAATTTTTGGCAATTTTTTTTAAAAATGACCCCTCCCCTTCAGCCATTGCATGGTGGGGGAGAGGGAGTGTGAGAGGAGTGGGTGTGGAGTAGGAGAGCACGGGGGGCGGGGGGGGGGGGGGGGGGGGGGGGCGGGGGGGCGGGGGGGGAAGGGGAGAGGAGGCAAACAACTAGCCACATGTGTGGCTATTGCCCCCCCCTTCAATCTATATGACCCTACCCCTCAAGCTTGAGAGGGAGGAGAGGGAATCGTACTGCCGCCCTACTACCGTGAAGAGCCACCAGTTGCCGCCGTCGCCATGCTGCTGCCCCACGCCCCTACTGTCATCATCACCATCATCTTCATCATCATTACCATCATCATCATCTTCTTCAACATCGTTGTCTTCATCCTCCCAATTATCATCTTCTCTCTCCACATCATCTCTATGCCCAGGCTTGGAAGCTTCTAATTTGGAAGCTTCCATTAAGGCTTCCATAAGCCTTGTTTATGTGTGCCTTTCCCGGTTTTTAAAACCGACTTCTGCAAGGCTTGTGTCCTGCGCGGAGGAGAAGATATCGGACTAAAGTGGCTTCGTAACGCGTAAGAGAGCCAAGAGGATGTCTGCTGAGTCGAGATCTACGTCCTCGGTGGCTCCTAAGCAAAAGTCACAAGGCGCACTTGCGAGAGATTCCATCTCGAGTACGCATGTGGACAACACCCCAAATCTTAATGCCTAGGTTCCGAAAAAATTCCTACATGAAAAGAATGCATTAAGCATGATTAAATCTTGTAGGAAAGTTTAAACACATTGGGAAATTTATTTTCTTGCCGATTTACAAGATTTAGTTGCATGTCATGCATTTGAAATTACTTGCACTTCCATGGTCAAGTCGCATTCTTGAACGCATATTGCATAAGTTAAAAAGGTGGATTTGTCTAAAAGCATCCTTGTTGCCTCACGAAAAGAACATCGCATATAATGCATAATGCACTTAAGTAATAATTTCCTAGTTGTGACTCCTGTATGAGATAATCTTAGACACCCATTGAATGATGTCCAAATAGTCGCAATGCATGGAAAATTTCATGAGAAGATGGTTGCATTTTAGGCCAGGTTAAGTGATAAAAGGAGAGATTAAATCAATGATGGACTCATGGTAGGCATGGAGTTCTTTATCCAAGTTTGAATGCATCATCATCAAAAGTATTTAAAGCTTTGATTTTGTTGCATCATTATAGTTTAGGGCAAGAAAAAGAAAATATCTTTGTGAATCTTTTAGTTGCATAGAAGGAAAATGTTTATAGTTTTGAAATTGCAAATTTGCATGGAATAATACATCGCATACATCTTGCAGTTCCTTGCATCTTTTAGGAAAAAGTACTTGCTAATTTAGAATAAAGTATTTGCATTTTTAAAAGGGATGATCGTCTCTAATCGTGGGTTAGTGAAATCAACTAAGTAATTCGTGTATAGTTGAGTAGCTCACATGAAAATCATAAAGGTACACTTAGATTGCATATGATGATCACCTCAAAGTGCTAGGTAGGGTTAAGTTACGTTAAAATTCTGCCTAGTAGCGCACTTGGGTTGCCGACCTAGTATTTCCAATCCTAAAGGTCCTACCCACATTCAAGGAATGTTAGGGTAAGCTAAATGCCCATGCAAGAACAATCTAGGGTTCTCACCCTAAGGATCAATTGACCAAATACTAAATCTCCGTATGAATTTAAGATCCCTAGGGCCAAAGCGTTATCGGCCTAGTAGGGTTAGGGTTGGATTGGGTCCGTAGGACTCCCAAACTCTATATCGTGGTCAAAGGTATTCTTGACCAAGGAGCACCGTGTGATGGGAGAAATAATCCCACAAGTTAGGTGCGACACTTATCTTGTGTAACAAGTTGCAACGTCGCATGGTTTTGTGCCTAAATCAAAATAGTATTTCCACTCCTTAGAACAAAGGTTGGCAAGTTCTAAGTACAAGTCTATTTTTCTAGAGGATGAGTAGTCATCCTGCTACATCACCCTTCATGGGGCTGATTTTCCAAGTTAGGGGAGTTACGAATTTGCCAAAAAAGCAGTTAACCAACTAGGTTAGGGCGACGTGGTTACCCAAGATTTTTTTGATCTTAATATAAGGAAACTTAAGGTATTGACAATTTGGGTCAACAGGGTATAAACCCTAACCCAAGGATAAAGGGTAAACAAGCAACTTAGCTTATGGAACCCTTGGGAACTTGCCAAGTCGCGATTGATCCCGAATCAAATGCTGGATGTATTCGGAGAGAAGGATTCACGCCTTAGCACTTGGCCGTATAAATGACCACTGGAGTGCTTGTGTTTGTACACTTAGGAGCACTGTTTGTTCTTCTTTGCTCAAGGAACTAATGCTGGAAAATAATTAATGCTTCAGGTTGAAAGCCTGGAGGGAGAGGCTGGTGCGCAAATCGGACGTTGTATGCTCGCGTAGTGAATGCCGAAAGGTCCCCAAGAACAATGAACTCTACTTTTTGCACAAATTACAAGGTAAAAAGCATGAACGACAAGAGAAGAGACCAATTGGGTGCAATCTCCCCCCATGCCTTGTGTGAGCGCTCCACAAAGCATGTATTTTATGTATATTTCATCTTCATGCTCAAATAATAGCCCAAATTACAAAATAGCAAGCTTTTAGCTTTTGAGTTTGCTTTTACACAAAAATAGGAATAAAGCTAATGGACGGTGCCCAAAGAGTCTGGCACGCCCAATATAATGTCCAAATAGAAATAACATAACCATGCGCCCATGCGCATACAAAATAATAATAAATAATCAATGCCTCAATAAATAGGCATGACAAAATATAGGCGTGGCGCCTATCAAAATATAATCCATAAATCGAATACTCGCTATCCTCCAATGCTTTCCTCCGCCACTGCTGCTATCTCTACACATCAACTGAAGCATTCACAATCATTAGTAAAATAATACAATTAAACCAACAAAAGTGAATACCTAGCAGTCTTCAGCTACATAAATAAATCAATTGGTTAGAAATAAATCCTAACCTTAATTTATTACGAGTGCGCACTCTAAACTCATAAACGTTTATTAATTTAATATGCATTTTGCGGAATCACCCGCTATGGAATCACCCATGTACACACTAAATTAATGAAATGCCCGAAAAGGACAAGCGTCCCCATCAACTTCTCGCACAAAGAATCCACTTTGTGTATGAGCCCCGGTCATCAAAGTTTACGGAATCCACCGTAAAACCTCACAGAATCCACCGTGGCACGGAATCCACCGTGAAATATGCCTCCTGGCATCAGAGGCAACATTAGTTACCCCCAATTGTTTGTCAGACCCTATCCAAGGGGGTTGTTAGCTGCGCGGGTACATGGGCCGAACCTGTCGTGAGAGGTCTCTCTGTGGGGTGGATGCTACTTGGAGCAGGAGGACGCTTGGGTGCCAGGGGGTGTAACATGTCCCCCTTTCCACTTGTAGGACACGTCTTAGTAGCCCATTGGGAGAAGAGTCTAGAAAGTGCCGCCCGGCACTCCCATGGAATGTCACAGGGTTTGCGATCTAGGTCTTCCCAAGTCTGCCACGAAGCAGAAGCATTCGGGCCATTCCCACTTAGGACCGACCTGAATCAGGGATTTCCTAATGGTCAAGTTTCTAGAAAGTCACTAGCGTCGAACCCCAGATGAAGTACTTTACGCAGAAACATCAAGGTCGAAGTGGATTCATACTACGCACTTAGTTCAAGGAGAATGGGAAACGAGAGGGATGCGAAGCTCGACCTCTCTGCCTATAAGGCATGTTGAGATGACAAGCTCAACACATGCCGACATTAATAATGGACCACTTAGTTAGATGGATCCACACGTCTACACTTAGCACGTCGGTGATCATTATGACTCTCATATGGCCACTAACTCATTACTTATTATATTCAAGTTGTTACACCTATTTACAGTTGGCATAGTTATAGTGCTAGTCGACTAATATAGTCGGTTATGCATTGTTTGACTTAGTAGGCCACTTTCCTTTATGTTATATCTTATCTATACTTTGTGTACATTGTAAAGAGTGTGGAAGAAGAAGAAGAAAACGTTTTGGCATCCATCTCTCTTCTTGTCTCTTGAGTGAGCTTCTCCTTGTGCATTCTGTGTGTGTTCGACGCAGCATCTTGAGCAATCCCCCCATCACGCGATTCTTGACATGGTATCAGAGCCGCGCCACTAAGAGAGGCTGATTTCGAAGGCTGAAGTGAAGGAGAAGAAGAAAGGTTCAAGCAAGCAAACCACAGGTAAGAAGCTCTCCCATTCTTCCACTTTTTCTCTTGGACAGTGCCTGTGGAGGCACAAGAAGTAGGGCAGAGCAAAAATCTCAGATTGTAGTGAGATTTGGTGTGCGCGAAGAGCAGTGTGTATTCTACATATAAGCCCTTTAGGGTTTTGTCCGCTGCTATTTTGGCCATCCGAGGTTATTTCAGGCCCCGTTTGAGAGTCGCAAGGTTGCGGACAGTAGTTCGAGATACCCTACAATTTTAGTTGTGTCTGCCGTATACAGGTGCACAAGTTACAAATTTCAGATCTGTAAGTTCAAAGGTTTTTACTAGCAAATAAACACAAGATTTATCTGCAAACTGATTACAAATTGCATGTATTGTTGAGCAGACAGTGAAAAAGGCTATCTGGTGTATTGCTGTGTACTACAGGTCAAGGGTTGTAGAAGATTTACTTGTTGTTTGGTATTAGTTTTGTGATAATGGCAGAGAATAGTGGAAACCCCATCATTGAGAAGCTTGACAAGAACAACTACCCTTCATGGAAGTTCCGTGTCACGAACTTCCTTATTGAAAAAGTCCTCTACGAGTTTGTGTCAAGTGAAGAAGAGGAGCCGGAGGTGAGTGATCCTCCAACTGTAGAAGAGACAAAGGCACGGAAGGAATGGAATGCAAAAGACAAAAAGGTCATGTATTGGCTGTCTGCGGTAATTGACAATAATATGCTAGGACATATAAAAAATGCAGAGAATTTATATGCATCTTGGACCATACTTGAAAGTATGTTTTCCGTAAATACAAAGGCACGAAAGATTCAACTCAAGCAAGAGTTGAATACATTGAAGAAAGGGAAGATGTCTATCAATGAGTATGCGCTGAAGGTAAGGAGCATTGCAGATGCCTTGGTAGCGATTGATGCAATGCCCAATGATGATGATTTGGTGTCATCTACCTTGGGTGGACTTAACAATGAAAAGGCTTGGAAGTCTTTTGTAACTTCCGTATATGTCAGAAAGCCATTTCCAAATTTCGATGAGTTGGCCTCCCTTATGATGACTGAAGAGATCAACATGTAGAGTGAGACATCTGAAAGAAGTGGTGAACAGGTCCAAGCTTTCTACTCCAGTTCAGGAAGGGGACGTGGTAGGTTCTCTTCAAGAGGCCGTGGTATAGGACGTGGTAATGACAACCAGCAAAACAGATTGAATCAGCAATTTGGCGATATGCAGGTTTCAGGAGGTCATGGTAACTTTAGAGGCAGGGGGAGCTTTAGAGGAAAAGGTGGATGGCAGAACAGAGGTTCTAACAACTCTGGTATTGTGTGTCACTACTATGGCAAAACAGGTCATATTGCAGCCCAATGTTATGCTAAGAAATATGATATTCGCAGTGGTAAGTTGCAGCAAGGAAACTATGCATCATCTTCAGACAGAATGAAGACAAAAATAAACGTTTGTTTGTTATGCAGCATATGTTGAATGTTGTTACAGGAAAGGGAACACATGATGATGTTTGGTATGTTGATTCAGGTGCATCCAATCATATGACCAGCCATGTAAAATGGTTTGGAGAGATGCAGGATTTGCAAAATGTAGGTTATGTGCAGACGGGTGATGATTCATGCCACCCAATTTCACATATTGGAAAAGTTCCCTTGTCCTTGCATGATGGTAAGACAAAGAGTCTTTCAGATGTATTGCATGTGCCATCTATTACAAAGAACTTGGTGTCAGTCGGTCAGATGGTAGAGCAAGGGCTGCAAGTCAGATTTAATGCAAAGGGCTGCTTTATAGAAGACTTCAATGACAAGTGTAGGTTAGTTGAAAAGGGAAGTAGAGTTGGACGTATGTTTACTCTGAATTCTGGAATTCCTACTATGAATGCTACTATGTATGCTAAAGGAAAAGGTGTTGTTGCAGATATTGAAATTTGGCACAAATGCATTGGACATGCAAATGTACAAAGGCTGAGATTAATGCAGTCCAAAGGGTTGGTTACAGGTTTGCCTACATTTAGAGTTGCAGAATTTCATAAGGTATACAAAGCATGTCAGTTTGGTAAGCAGGCAAGACAACCCTTTCCACATGACAGAGATGTAAGCAGAAATATCCTTGATGTTGTGTATACAGATATTTGGGGGCCTACACAAAATGTATCTCTTGGAGGTAGTTCATACTTTGTCACATTCATTGATGATTGTTCTAGAAAGCTGTGGGTATATTTTATGAAGGAAAAGAGTGAAGCGTTTGAGCGCTTTAGAACTTTCAAGGCTATATTTGAAAGAGAAACAGGCTTGAAAGTAAAGTGCTTGAGGTCAGATGGAGGGGGAGAGTACCTCTCGAATGAGTTCAGTGATTTTTTGAGGTCTCATGGGATAAAGAGACAGTTCACATGCAAGTATACCCCACAGCAAAATGGGGTTGCAAAAAGGAAAAAGAGGCATATTGCAGAAGTTGCACACGCCTTGATGGCTGAAAAGAATATGCCTAAGCATTTTTGGTTTGAGCCTGTTCATACTGTTGTTTATATTATGAACAAAACTCCCATAGCCGTAGTTCATGGGATGACTCCTAAAGAATGCTTTACTGGCAAGAAGCCTGATGTATCGCACTTGAAGGTATTTGGCTATGTTGCATATGTTCATGTGCCAGATGAGCTACGGAAGAAGCTTGATCCAAAGGCAAAAAAATGTGTCTTTATTGGATACTCTTTAGAGCAGAAAGGGTATCGTTGTTATAACCCTGTCACACGTAAGTTCAGAGTGAGCAGGGATGTCATCCTTGATGAAATGAGCAGTTGGTATGCATCTAGTAGTGATGCATTGGATGATGATGATGATCATGACACTCATATGCAGGCTGAGAAGCAAGAATCATGGACTCTTAGTGGACCAGAGACATCATCTGGTAGTCCATGGTCTGGGAGACTAAGGAGTAACTCTACATCTTTAGGTGCATCTAGTAGCACATAGGTAAAGACAAAGGAAAGAATAAAGTGTCAGATGGCATTGGTGCAGTTCTTGATGGAGACTCCAGTGGCTCAGAGAGCTTGGATGATGAGCTTGACATTCCTTCTGTCAGGACACCAAGTGTACAGAGAGCTCATAGTAATGTAAAGGCTCCATTGAGTCATTTGGTGGTACGCAGATCTAGCAGGTTCAGATACCCCTTAAAAAGATTTAGTTTCAAAGGTTATGCAGCTCACCATTATGCTTATATGGTGAAACTAGTTGAGGATGTTGAGCCCACTTGTTTTGAGAATGTTGTTGGTCATACTCATTGGGATGCAAAATGGATGAGGAGATGTCTGCATTAAAGGTCAATAAGACTTGGGATCTAGTATCATTGCCAAAGGGAAAGAAAGCTATTGGATGTAAGTGGGTTTATAACATTAAGCACAATGTAGATGGTTCTAATAGTAGGTACAAAGCTAAGCTGGTTGCAAAACGCTATGCCCAGACATATGGCATAGATTATGATGAAACCTTTAGTCCAATTGCTAGGATGGCAACTGTCAATGTGTGATTGCTTTAACAGTAGTCAAAGGTTGGAGGTTGCAGCAAATGGATGTGAAGAATACCTTCTTGCATGGTGATTTGTAGGAAGAAGCGTATATGGATCAGCTAGCAGGTTATGAAGATTTAGAGCATCCCACGTATGTGTGCAGGTTGAAGAAGGTGCTCTATGGGCTCAAGCAAGCACCTAGAGCATGGTCTGACAAGATCAGAGAGTATCTTGTCAATATTGGATTTTATGTTTCTGATGCTAATCACTCACTTCATGTGAAAAAGGGAGATGCAGGTTTGGTCATCATAGTCATCTATGTGGATGACTTGATTATCACAGGTGATAGTGATAGTGGGATTGCTAAAGTCAAGTAATTTTTTAAGAAGAAGTTTGAGATGAAGGATTTAGGTGAGCTAAGGTACTTCCTTTTCATTGAGGTGATTAGATGTGATGATGGTATATGGCTGTCCCAAAGATAGTATGGCTTGGATATGTTGTCCAAGTATGGTATGAAAGCATGCAAACCACTTTCAGTCCCGGTGGAGCAGAATGTAAAGTTGAGTGCTAATGTTGGGGATGAGATAGAAGACCCTACTATGTTTAGGAGGATAGTGGGGAGTTTGGTCTACATTACCATTACAAGGCCAGACTTGAGCTACGCTGTTGGTCTTGTGAGTTAGTTTATACAAGTACCTAGAAAGCCACATTTGGATGCAGTCAGATGCATATTGAGATATGTGAAGTCCACATTACATTATGGACTTTTCTATGAGACAAGTATAGATGTACAGGTTTTTGGATACACAGATGCAGATTGGGCTGGTAGTATGTCTAATAGAAGATCTACTAGCGGATACATGTTTTCTATTGGTAGTCTAGCAGTTACTTGGAGCAGCAAAAAGTAATCTATAGTTGCTTTGTCGAGTACAGAGGCTGTGTATAGAGGTGCTGCTATTGCAGCATGTGAGGTAGTATGGCTGCAAAAGTTATTGGCTGATTTAGATATGCAGGTGGAAGGTCCAATGGTCATTTATTGTGACAACATGAGTAGTATACAGTTGGCTAGAAACCCTATGTTCCATGCTAGGACAAAACATATTGAGGTACACTACCACTTTGTGAGAGAGAAGGTACTAGCAGGTGAGATTGACTTGGTGTATGTCAGCACACATGATCAGATAGCTGACATCTTTACGAAGGAATTGGGTACAGAGAAGCTTCAAAAGTTTCGAAGCTTACTTGGAGTTGCAGAGATGCACTTGAGCTTGAGGGGGAGTGTTGAGATGACAAGCTCAAAACACGCGGACATTAATGATGGACTGCCTAGTTAGATGGGTTCACACATCTACACTTAGCACGTCGGTGGTCATTATGACTCTCACATGACCACTGACTCATTACTTATTATATTCAGGTTGTTACACCTATTTACAACTGGCATAGTTATAGCGCCAGTAGTCAACTAGTGTAGTCGGTTATGCATTGTTTGACTTAGTAGGCCACTTTCCTTTATATTGTATCTTATCTATACTTTGTGTACATTGTAAAGAGTGTGGAAGAAGAAGAAGAAAACCAGCAAGAAAACGTTTTGGCATCCATCTCTCTTCTTGTCTCTTGAGTGAGCTTCTCCTTGTGTATTCTGTGTGTGTTTGGCGTAGCATCTTGAGCAAGTCCCCCCACCACACAATTCTTGACAAGGCATAGTCCCATTCCGTTTCCCTAAAACAATACAAATTGGGACTCTAGCTCTAAAGATTCTAGGTCATCATTTACCTTGCTGTCAATTCCTTTGAGAAAAGTTCTCGGCTAACCGGGACCACCCTTCCGTAGGACGGACCCATAGTCACATCCACCACAATTTCCTCAGGTTGCTTTAGTTATCTAAATACCTACCACATTTATTTTGACAAGCAAAAATAGCTTCCTTAATTAGCCAATTATTCACTGGTTCCTTCACGTAACTTAAGCACTGACATAAAAAAACAATGTTAAGCAAGTCCCTTTTCAACATTTGATCTTTATTTATCAGTCTTTGAAATACATCATATAATCCAGCCCGAAGGCTATTCCATAAGCTGCCTAAAGGTTATTCCATAATCCGCCCGAAGGCTATTCCATAATCCACTCGAAGGTTATTCTAGCAATCCTCAAGGATCACTATTCCAAGTTTTCGCCTGTTGACTAATATGCGAGTCTCGAGATCCAATCTCGAGTCATGTCAGCCTCTTGTGCAGGACCCGGAGGCAAGGGATTTACGGCCAGAGCCCCCCTGGCAACCAAGCGTCCTCCTGCTCCGAGTAGCACCCACGGAGAGACCTCTCACGGCAGGTTCAGTCCACGTACCCGGTGCGTCTAACAACCCCCTTGGATAGGGTCAGGCAAACAGCCGGGGGTAACTCATGCTGCCTCTCCCTCCAGGCTTTCAACCTAAAGCATTAATTATTTTCCAACTTTAGTTTCTTGAGCAAAGAAGAACAAACAATGCTTCTAAGTGTACAAACACAAACACTCCAGTGGCCATTTATATGGCCAACTACTAAGGTCTGAATCCTTTTCTCCGAATACATCCAGCATTCGATCCGGGATTGATTGTGACTTGGCAAGATCCCAGGGGTTTTGTAAGCTGTGTTGCTAGTTTACCCTCTTTCCTTGGGTTAGCGTTTATACCCTGTTAACCCAAATGATCAATACTTTAGGTTTCCATATATTATGGTCAATAAATCCTAGACAACCCCGTTGTCCTCACTTGATTGGAGGAAATTCATAATCACCCTGACGTGGCAAATCAGCCTCAAGGAAGGGTGATGTAGCAGGATGACTACTCATCCTCTAGAAAATTAAACTTGTACTTAGAACTTGCCAACCTTGTTCTAAGGAGTGGCAATACTATTTTGTGGTTTAGACACAAAACCATGTGACGCTGCAACTTGTTGCATGAGATAAGTGTTGCACATAACTTGTAGGATTATTTCTCCCATCACACGGTATTTCTTGGTCAAGAATACCTTTGGTCAAGATGTAGGGTTTGGGAGTCCTCTTGACCCAACCCAACCCTAACCCTACTAGGCCGACAACGTTTGGCCCTAGGGTTTCTAAATTCAAACAGAAGTCTAGTATTTGGCCAATTGATCCTTAGGGTGAGGACCCTAGATTATTCTTGCATGGGCGTTTAGCTAACCCTAACATTCTGTGAATGTGGGTAGGACCTTTGAGATCGAAAGTCTTGACTCGGCATCCCAAGTGTGATACTAGGCAGAATTTTTAACGTAACTTAACCCTATCTCACACTTTGAGGTGATTGTCATATGCAATCTAATCGTACCTTTATGACCCCTATGTGAGTTACACAAATTACAAGCGATTTGCTTGTCTAACGACAAGAGGTGATCTTTCTTTAGAGATGCAAATATTTTTCCTAAAGAATGTAAATAATTGCAAGATATAACATTCCATGCAAACATGCGGTTTCAAGACCATAGATTTTTCCCTTCTATGAAGCTATAAGATCTACAATGATCATTACTTTTCCTTGCCTAAACTATAGTGATTTACAATTCAGAGCTAACTCGTATAAACCCTATGTTGATTTACATCAATAACTATGCTTGTAAACCTATCATTTAATGCATTGAATTCAAGCTTTAATATGAAAATGCATCCTTTCCTAAATACAAACTTCGATAAAAGAACTCCATGCATGAGCGAATGCCATGAGACCATTTATGATTTAACCCGTCCTTTAGCACTTAACCGACCTAAAATGTAACCATCCTCGCATGCAATTTGCAAGTTCATAATTCCTTTCCATGCATTGCGATGATTTGGACAACATTCAATGGGTGTCTAAGATTATCCTCTATATGAACCATGACCATGATTTTACTTCGTAAGTGCATCATGCGAAATAAGCTCTATCCTTCTTAGCATGATATCATCTTGTAAGTTATGTATTATACGTTCAAGAGGATTGCAACTACCCTTGTCCAGGGGAGTGCGAGCAATTTTAAATATTCGACATGCACTAAACTTTGTAAATCGAATGAATAAATGCATTCATAACTTCCCTACAAAAATTAAACATGCTTAAATGCATTCTTTTTATGTGGGTTTATTAATGGAACCTGGGCATTAGGACTCGGAGCATTGTCCACGCGTGAACTCGGGTTGGAAGCTCCCACATCTGTGCCTCACAAATTTTTCTTAGGAGCCATTGATGACGTAGATCCTTGACTCAGCAAACTCCTCCCTGCCCTTTATCCAATTTTTTGAAATCGCTTTTTGATCGGGATCTTTCTCGCGGCATGAGAGTTTGGGCCTTGGGGAACACGGATTTTAAAAACTAGGGAGGCACGGTGAGAACAAGGCTTATGGAAGCCTTATTAGAAGCTTCCAATTAGAAACTTCTATGCTTCTGTGACAAGAAATGACGTGGAGAGAGAAGATGATTAGGAGAGGAGGAAGATGTCGACGAATAGGAAGATGATGATGATAATAATGCTGACGATGATGATGATGGAGGAGGCATGGTAGTCCGACGGCATGGCCTGGCGATGTGACAGCACGATGGCGGCAGCAGGTGACAGGCAGCACGAGGTCCTCCTTCTCTCTCTCCCTCTCCAATCATGGGGAGGGGGGTGTTCTTATAGTGTGGAAGGGGGGGTGAGATAGCCACACACGTGGCTAGTGGCATGTTCCCCTCCCCATGCTCCTCTCTTGTCCACATAACTCATGCTCTTCTCACACTCCCTCTCCCCACCATGCATCGGCTGAGGGGGTTATTAAAAAAATTTACCAAAATTTATCCATTATCCCCTTTTTTTTCCCCTTGAAGAGTATTCTTGTGTGGGTTATGGGTTTTGAGCCTCGGCCTTCCATACAGGTCGCACGCTAGAGTTTGCCAATGCATGCGAAGTAAGTACTTAGCCCAAAGGTCTTTTGTCGCAGGGAGGTCACTTGAAATTTCTCTTGCGCGGGGTGTGCAGGGTCTAAAATCATTAATATTTCGTGCGGAAATATTACATTCTCTCCCCCTTAGAGGAATCGAGATGTCCTCATCTCAAGAAGAATTGGGGGTATTGTTGGTTGAGATTACTTTCATCCATCCAAGTTGCATCCTCTTCGGGATAGTCTTTCCACTGGACGAGGTATTCTCTCAAGGTCCTAGATCTCAAATGCCTCTCCCTAACATCTAAGATCCTATCAGGCCCTAGCTCAAGGACTCCTTGGCTAGGTATTACGACTTGTTGAACATCACGAGGTTGTCACTTAGGCCCTACCGAGTCTACTTCGCAACGGGAGAGTTCCGGCCAAACCCACTAGGATCAACATGAAGATTTGGGTTCCTAAAATCGGATGGGTCTCCTAGCAGCTAGCTAGTGTCAGTAATTTCGAGTTCCACTTTTTAGAGGATTACTCGATCTGAAGCGGACTTGCCATTGCACTTGGTTCAAAGAGAATGGGAGACGGATGGGAGTGCGGTACGTCAACCCTCCTGCCCATAAGGCAAAATCCCATTCTGGCCCCCTAAAACAATGCAAGTCGGTTCTATCTAATGACTACTTGGTCAATTTATCATCTTGCTATTTATACTTTCGATGTAGAAAAGCTTCCAGCTAACCGGGACCACCCTACCATTGGACGGACCCATCGGCGGTTACACCCACCCGCTTTCCTCCGATGATGGGTCATTTTTAGTTTTTAATTACCTACAACACATTTATTGGAACATATACAACCAGCTTCCTTAATTAGTCCATTAAGTAACATGTTCCTTCACATAATTTATCTCACTAACACGCATACAATTCGAACAGTAAAGCAAACTTCTTTATTATATTAGAAGTTTAATACAATTTCCATCATTCCATCCCAACAGAAGATACACAGAATTCCATAAGGACATTCTGTCCACCAAGATTCCACCCTCATAACTAGTATTTAGGGTTCCAGGATCCCATCCTGGGTCACGAAGGGGCTCGTCAGATTCTTGGAACAATGCAAGATTTATAGCCAGAGCCCCCTCTGGCACCTACAATTCCTACTACCCGAGACTATCTCTACTGATAGACCTTTCGCCTACGGAGCCGGTCCAAGCCTCTCGTAGTGATAATCATGAACCCCTTGGATTAGGGTCTCGCCACTAGCTTGGGGGTAGCCTAGCGTGATCCTTCCTTTTATTCTGTTTGACAATAATTTCAATAAAAAATCTAGATTCTAGCAAACATTAATAGTCCTTTCAAATATGTATCAAATAATGCAATGACAATCATCCCAACATGTAAATCACAGCTTCACATAGCCAAGGTAGACCTTATCCTAAGGTAACCTTACATTCTAATGAGGATTCTTTTCCCCATAAAGAAGTGTTGAGTACACCTCTTATAACATGTTAAGCAATGCATGAGTTTTCCATTTGGATTCACTTATCCAACATAAGCAAAATCCCTTAAGGAAATATATTGTGTCAATAACTCAATGAGATGATCTCTAGGATTCCTAAATAGACCATCAGTTTCTATAACCAACACTAATCAATTCTTAACCTCGTCACATTTGATCATAACTATATTGAATGCGCATAAAGACATATGCACAATAACCTTTGGCAATTAATTCTATCCTGATTCTATGCCTTAGAATCTCAACTATTCTAGCTACAAATCATAGTGATTAATCATTTTATGCTTGTACTAATATGTTTCCTAGATGAGTTATCAGTTTAATGTGTAAGTGAAGAATATGGAAGCTAATATCTTATGTAATTATCTTATATTGTAAAATAATAATCTAGTAATGAATAACCTGGTTTGGCAGCATGACGACATTAGGAACTTCATCTTTACTCGCGCTCGCATTAGCCACACCCGATGTTCCATTTGTAGTGGCAACTCCCGCAACCTCGGGCACTCCTGTATCATTGGCAATACATGTTGCTTGACCGGTTGTGTTGATCTCCATGGTTTTTTCACTTCGTCGCTTTGGAGACATCGTCCATGAGGGGTTTGAGAGATAGGGAACGTGGGATAGATTTTAGATGAGAGAGGGTAAGAGAATATGGCTTAGTTAAAGATCGAGACAAGGGATTTGAGCTAACTCTCTTCCTCTCTCTCTCTCTCTCTCTCTCTCTCTCTCTCTCTCTCTCTCTCTCTCTCTCTCTCTCTCTCTCTCTCTCTAGCTTCTCAAAGCCTCTTGAAGGAGTATTCTTATTTCTCTCTTCTTCTCTCTCACAGCCTCTCAGGGTCTCCTTATGTCTCCTTAAGTGCCCCCCATGCCTCTTATTTATAGTGAATTGGAGAAGAGGGCTTGTGGTTAAGAAGTGGAGCTCTTTGTGGAGGGAGATCTTGGAAAGATCAGTGATCTAATACTCAGATCATAAATCTGATGGTTCCATTGACTTCGAAAGGGGGGTAAAACACCAAGACACTTGGTTAGAAAGCTCTCAGTTCACTCCTTCTTCTTTTCTTTGTTCGAAGTGCTGTCTACTGCCTATAAACTACGATCGCGGTGCGTGCGATTTCGCCAGTCACTTTTCTTTATTTTTCTTTTTATAAAATCTTCAAACTAACTAACACATGGGGATTTTATTTTTGTGGGCTTTCATTTTCGTTCTTTTCTAATCAATCTCTTCTTTTCGAGCTTTTTCGTGCAACATATCCATTCTGCATATAAATAGTCTTACTTAAGGAGTACGACACATTGCATTTACATGAACACACACACATCAAGAAAACAAAACCAACGGAAAACTAGTAAAATATATTCGTGTCAAATAGTTGCAAGGTACACTCTTCCTAAAAACAAATCAAAGATCCCAATGCATGTAATCTCTTAGACAAAATCGGGCATAGTCACATGACGAAGTGTATAATAAACATATATATAAAAGTAGTAACAAAATGAAATGTCTAGAGTCTCTCGAAAAAAAAAACACACACTCTCTCAGCATGGTACCGGTCCACACACTATGGTGGACAAACACTCCCCATAGAGCACATCATCTATTTCTAGACACATGCAATGTCTCATCTCCTCTGCACTGGCCCGCGCCAAACCACCACACCCCGCAAACACATCCAAAACATAGTCGTAGCGTTTCGTAAATGTAGCTAGTAACCACCTAACCATATCACCAATCACATATCACCAATCAAGATACAGAATCTTTGCGGCCATGCAAGTAGAAACAATGAAAATACCATACAAGGTAACCTGATAGCAAAAACATGCAAGACTACTTACCGAAAGAAAAGATGAGACCTCTCTGCTCCGCCTCTGACAATGACACCATCAACGTCCATGGGAAAGACACAATCATCCATCATGTAGCTACGATACGCTGGAAACAATCTCTCTGAAATCTTCTCCCCAGCCTCTCTGTTGTAGCAAGGCACAACATGACCAGCACGATGCCAAAGACACACAGTAAGATCAAGTACCTATTCACAAGTGGAAATAGAATAAGTGATCCATGTTTTTATTTAAAGCATGTAACATAAACTTTATTTAGAACATACAACCGTACGTTCAACGTATCCAACTTTGTTATCTTACCGCCTCTCTAGTAACGGGATGTCGATAAGCCTTGGAGTCACACATGAGTGTCCAAGTGCGGTGAAGCACAAACCCCACCCTTGCCGCATCCGTAATAAACTCACCTATATGCTCTACTAAGCACATAGTGACTAAGAATCCCTGGTCGGCCAAATACTTGCGAGCAAGGTCCATACAACCCATAACTAGACCCTTTGAGAACGTGTTCCACTTGGGAATAGTCATGCCCTCTACAAACAACATTGGTATTATGATATATGCGAAGTGAGTTTGATGTAAACCTTGTGTGATAGAAAGCATAACTTACCCAATGGGATGGGACCTAGAGCATCCACAAGCAAGCTCGTAGGAAAATCCGCAAATATCAATCGAGCCACCTCTTGACATGGAACTCCATCTTTGCTATAAAGATGCATCTTTTGTGTTGCAAAAAACTTGTTGATGCTATACACAAAACAACATAGTCATTAATGCAAAGTAACCGATGATGCAATGCTATATGCAACATGTAAATTGATGTTCTTGCAATATGTAGTTGTCATGTCTACCTATCAAGGGCAAATCTATCAATTTGGGTCACATCCACTAATAGAGCATCGACATATGTTTGATATTGGAACCCTGCAACAATTATCTCAAAGTAATTTATTTTTAATAATCATACACGAATTTCAAGTTAATATAAGACTTCTCACCTAGTAAACGGGTCATAGGTCGCCTCTCCCAATTCTCTCGACCAAGAGATGAATCTGCAACAAAGGAGGTGGTGGGCGCCATAGAGGACTCTGGCACATTTTTTCTCCCTGTATTACCTTGAGTACCCTGGGTGGCACCTTTGGTAGCCTTGGTTGCTTACTTCTCTATAGTGGTGGGTGCGGTAAGCGGTTCATGAGTATCAACTCCCTCCTTGAATCCTACATAGTATCATTCACCCTTAGACTCCCATGCATGAGCACAAAAACTATTGCTACAAAAGCGACAAGATGTTTACATAGATTGAAGTACTTACTGTCATGCAGATCTTTCTCTTGCTTAGGGATAACCCCCACAGGGTAATCCAGCCACCAAGGGCAAACACTTGCCTCCCATGCCGTCAATTTTCTATCACGTAATGATGGAGAATACATAGTGTTCTCGTCACGAACATCAATCCACTCTCTTGTGAATTGCGGAGCTGCATCCAGCCTCTTCTCTTCTACACATTGTAGTATCCACCTGCAACATTCTTGCCAATTACGCAAGCAAATGCATGCAATCTAATATGAAAATCAGACACACAATCTAATATGAAAATGCATGCTAACCTATAAATCACATGTTTGGCTGAAAACGTAAGATCTGGCATCTTCTCTGCAACATCTGAAGATTTCACTCCATCCAAGAGGTGTACAAAAGCCTACACAAGTTTCACAAGCGCTTAACATTAGCACATATACATTTTAAGAAAGAACTTAAGAAAGCAATATGAATGCACTGCATTGAGTCAACCTGCATGACATGATTCTTCATGTTAAGCTTAAAGAACTCCTCAAATGAATCTGGTAGCTGTGGACCTTCTATTTGTATCCTATCAATCTGAAGTAGTGCCTCCGAATGCAAGTGAGCCCAATATGTCTCTTTCTTCATGTAAACCCGAAAGAGCTTATAATCACCAAAATGCGGGTATTGGGGGTCTTTGGCCTTTGTGAGACTCATAAGATGCAACAATATTTTTTTCCTGTGATGCACAACAATATACACAAATAGAAAGCATTGAAGAAAAAAACATCACATACACACACCTTGCGTTATATATACAAATTACCTTTCCGCAGGGATTTTTGAGCTTGTGAGACAATACAGCTTGTCTCTTGTGATCTTGAGCATGCTTGCATCATCCCACTTTAGCCCAAATAACAACTTAAAGAACTCATCACCATTTTGGGGATTAGCAATGGATAGGTATTTGTAACCCCTATCCTTAAGGCGCTCCTCTTCCACCCTTGTAGCCTTCTCCAAACGTTTCTTCCTCTCTACCTCATCTAGACCAAGAGCCTCAAGCTTAGCAGTTTCTTTGAGATGAAGACATGAAATTCATCCTATCATTCCAAAAAAAAACTAAATTAGAGATAGAAAAGCACATCTCATACAAGTGAGCCATAGAAAGAAAATCACCTTCCATACAAGCTGAGATATCAAACCGCAAGGAGAGTTATACCATGGAGCAACACCATGATAATACCTTGCCTCTATACTCATCTCAACCTCAGCCCACTTCCTCATGGCCGGACTCAATCTATCTAGAATGGAGTCTTTGTTTGCAATACCAAACTTTTGAAACATATACACCTCATGCGCAATATTTGGAGTAACATGAGCTCTGGCAATACTATTGAAAACAAACAAAAGCATAATATGAGAATGTAAGTGTAACATATTACAAAGAGGAGCATAGTTAAAGGAAGAAGACTTACGCGTTGGTGGTGTCTAGTGCGAGTAGTAGCTCTGCTTCCTTTGCCTTGGGCACCTCAATGAATTGGCACCGTACACTAACATGGTAGTGAGCACAGTCGGAGTACTCTATAATTGAAAACCAACAAACATAAGAATGGGATATGAACATTCAATACCTGCATGTATAGTGGACAACTTACTTTCCTTGATGCGTTTCCACCACGTTTTAAGCCTGTGGTTTCCATCCCAAACCAAGAACTTTTTACCCTTAAGGTCTTGCCACTCTCTTCCAAGAGCCCTCTCAAAATCCTCATTTCTTTGACGCCATATTGGACCCCATTCATCTAGATTGCTGGCTGTCACAGACATGGTCTCCCCTCTCGGACCTTCAACTGACACAAGGAAGTGTCCCATAGTCTCAAGATAACCAGTGGAATCAAAGGAAGGAATCAACCACTGGGCATCATCCGTAGCAAATCTGACTGCCTCATGAGCCACTAATCTGCAAAGAGGCACAAGAGGAGGTAGCGTCCTCTTTTTTATATAAAATTGACTCAGCACATCCTTCATCAGTCCTAGAGAGACTTGCTTGCCTAAGTTCCTTGAGTGCTTCTTTTCTTTTTCATCATCATTCTCCCTTTGATCACTATCACCACTCACCTCTTCTTTGTCATCTAGACTATCATGCTGCACATTAGTCTCTGTAGGAGCAGATATTAATAAGTAAAAATTAAAAAAAGTAGCATTAAACTAATCATATTTAATACATAACACTGAACAAAGCGTCATATGTAAATGAAATGGACACATAAGTGAGTACCTGTGTGCTCCGCAACCCCGTCAATTGTATTGGAGTCCCCATCCACTTGTGCTTCGTCATCAATGTAGACACATCTTTTTGGACCACATCCTTTCTTTGTTGAAGGAGTGTCCACTGATCTCAAATGTGATGATGCTTCTTGCTCTAAGATCCGCCCAAGAACACATCCTGAACGTAGCTTCATACAGACTTCACGGCTACTATGAGGTGACACACATTTCTTTCTCTTTCTAAGCACTCTTTTAGGTGCCATAACTTTCTCTACACACTTACAAATAGATACACAATCAACCTCTTTAAGATTAACAACACAATCAATCTCTTTAAGATTAGCAACACAATCAATCTCTTTAAGGTCACGGGACAAAGCCACGGACGAAGCCACACGCTTGTGCATAAGCCCACGGATCGTCCGCGCGGACGCGGACGATTGGGGGGTTCAATCTCTTACCTTATTCTCACAAAGCATATGGGACGAAGCCACACGCTTGTATCCATGGGGGGTTCAATCTCTTACCTTGGAGGCCCATCGGACGGCATACGGGACAGTTGCCATGGGGCATAAGCCCACCCATTGTCCGCATGGACGCGGACGATTGGGGGGCTTCAAGGTGTTACCTTGGAGGCCCACACGACGGCGCATACCAAATGATGGGACGACATACAGGATGGTTGCCACGGGGCATAAGCCCACCCATCGTCCGCATGGACGCGGACGATTGGGGGGCTTCAAGGTGTTACCTTGGAGGCCCATATGACGGGATGGCATAACCAAATGATGGGACGGCATACGGGACAGTTGCCATGGGGCATAAGCCCACCCATCGTCTGCGTGGACGCGGACGATTGGGGGGCTTCAAGGTGTTACCTTGGAGGCCCACACGACGGCTTAGCCCACATGAAGCATGACCAAATTAACACGACGGCTTAGCCCACACGAAGCATGACAAAGCGTGACAAAGGTAAACCAAAAGACGAAGCTTAAGCCCACCCATCGTCTGCGTGGACGCGGATGATTGGGGGGCTCAAGATGTTACCTGGGACGGACGAAGTCGTTGATATCGCGGATTGGGAGGCCACGGACGAGGCCACGGAAGAAGCCGTTGATTGGGAGGCCACGGACGAAGCCGTTGATCGTCCCTAGTGCTGCAGGAGTTACGAACAGTCGCGCAGGATACGAACAGTCGCACAGGATACGAACAGTCGCGGATGCACGAGTTACGAACAGTCGCGGATTGGGAGGCCACGGAAGAAGCCGTTGATTGGGAGGCCACGGATGAAGCCGTTGATCGTCGCTAGTGCTGCAGGAGTTACGAACAGTCGTGCACCGTCGTGAGGCACCGTCGTTGTGGGGCACCGTTGTGAGGTACCGTCGTGAGCTACAGGAGCGATACCGTTGTGGGGCACCGTCGTTGTGGGGCACCGTCGTGAGTTGTGGGGCACCGTCGTGAGAGAGAGACGGAGAGAGGGAGAGAAGGGAGAAGGGACAAAGAGAAGGGAGAAAGAGAAGAGAAAGAGAAGGGAGAAGGGAGAAAGAGAGAAGGGAGAGAGAGAGAAAGAGAAGGGAGAAAGAGAAGGGAGAAGGGAGAAAGAGAAGGGAGAAGGGAGAAGGGAGAGAAAGTAGAAAGAGAAAGAGAAGGGAGAAGGGAGAAAGAGAGAAGGGAGAGAGAGAGAAAGAGAAGGGAGAAAGAGAAGGGAGAAGGGAGAGAGGGAGAAGGGAGAGAGAGAGAGGGAGGGAGAAGGGAGAAGGGAGAGAGAGAGAAAGAGAAGGGAGAAAGAGAAGGGAGAAGGGAGAAAGAACGGAGAAAGAGAAAGAGAAGGGAGAAGGGAGAAAGAGAGAAGGGAGAGAGAGAGAAAGAGAAGGGAGAAAGAGAAGGGAGAAGGGAGAGAGGGAGAAAGAGAAGGGAGAAGGGAGAGAGAGAGAAAGAGAAGGGAGAAAGAGAGAAGGGAGAGAAGGGAGAGAGAGAGAGGGAGAGGAGTGAGAGTGAGAGCAAAGAGAGGAGAGAGTTGAGAAAGAGAGGAGAGAGTTGAGGAGAGACTTAATAACCCTAATAAAGAAGTTAGCCATTGATTGCGTAATTAGGTAACTAGTTGGCCGTTAAATAATTAAATAATTAATACAACATAAATAAATTATGAGTGCATAAAGGTGAAGGATGGTGGGTGGTTGAGTCGTAAATTTTTCTATTGATTTCTCTCCGCTTGTAGTGACGGTGAACTGTTGCCTTCTCTTCATCAAATACACACTATGAGCTATATTCAGAGTTTTCTTCTCTTCATCAAATACTAACCCACCAGAGGGCACGACATGTCGAGTTTTGCTATTTTGACATGGAGACTAGCCAGTGATTGCTTAGAGCACACGGTTTCATTAAGAAATGGGGAGATTCTTTTGAGTGAGTACTACCTACAGAATCTATTGCCTCCAACACAAAAATTCGAGGGGTTGCAAGCTGTCATAGAGAATGATGGTGGAGCAAACAATGTCACTGTGTCTCCAAGATGGGATCATGAAGGGCATGCGCACTATCTGATTGATAGTACATTATCAGCCACCTACTCTATCAGGCACTCAAATAACTATGTGTGCATCTCTAACAGTATTGAGTCAATAGAAGATGAGATTGACAACTACATTGATTGTACTCCAGGTTGTAGCAAATCAACTCCAGTGTGTCTTGACGTACACTCAGATAACAAGAAGGATGTTGATGACACAAATGTCGGGGAGGACCTATGTGTGGGCAGCCAAAGCGAGGACTTATCTTCCTATGATAACTCAATTGCAGCCTTCATTGAGGAGAAAGCTAGAACGGGTAGATTGAAAAAATTACTAGCGCTCTGTGGACCTCCACAAAGGGTGGATGAGCTCCCAATCGAGTATAATGGCACAATTGCTTTTGAGCTTCCAGCCACAGATAGCAAGAAACGAATGATGGGTATGGAACAAAAATATGATGGTCACCTGTGGTCGCGGCCCTCACAGACAAATATGGCAATTGAGTGCACTGTGCACTTGAGCTATTGTCTTGGAAGTCTTCAATGTATTAGGATCACTTGTCCTTACTACATAACAGAGGGAAAATACAATGATGTTTTTTTCCATGGTCACTTGGATAGAACCGTGAGCATGGGTTATCCTGCAAGTGAGGGAAACTCCAAGATAACATGTCACTATTGTCTTAATGTTGCTACTTGTGTAGCCATTTGCAAATGCATGATCTATTATGTGTTGCTGCTGGATCCTACAATGACACGTTTGGTGATCCATGTTGGGGAGCATGCTCACAGTGTTCAACATGGCACTAAGAGGGCAACCCTTGACAAGGTGCGGAGGCTTGTGAGCACGGTCCTAAAGATCGAAAAGGGAGGCCCACGAAAAATACAGATGCTAGTCACTCGGCAGATGTTGTTTGAATCTTTAACAAAAGAAGACGAGTCGGAGGCGACAGAGGTGGATCTTAATCATTTTCTAGAAGAAATGATGCCACTTGTGCAGAATAAAGGGTAGGCTTGTGCATTATTATTTTCTGCTTACAATGTATGTCCTGCATTTGAAATAACCCTCTAATAAACACATAGGTTCAAAGGCATTGTTTCACAAGAAAGAGCCAAACAAGGCAGGTGGTTGGTGATGGGTATGACAACATACTTCTTTTGCAAAAACGTTGTCTCTTCCCATTTTTCCATGGAAGTAGATTTCCAGGACAAGGTGATGCCAAGGAGAAGTGCTACTTGTTTAAAATGTCCACCAAGGGACCAGCATCAGGGGTGGACTTAGTGAATCGTATGAGGTGAATTGGGACTAGAGATTTACGACGTGCATGGGTGCACTTTGATCATACCCATAGGATTGATGGGTGGGCAACTATGTCTTGTTCAGTTTATGATCACGGGTATGTGGCAACATAATGAAAGCTTTTATTGAAATTAAATTGTTGTTGATGAACACTATACTAATGTATCAATCATGAACTAGCATGAGAGCATTGCAGGTAATTGCAATATGTGAATTTAAAGAGGAGGATGAAGAGTCTCAAATCCTGTTTTGGAGAAATTTGAATTCTGTCATGGTTCAATGTGGCCATGATCCACCTGACTTTGCTGGATTTATGTCCGATGAGGCAAGTGCAAATTGGATGGCAATAAGGGCTGTGTACAATGGAGGGCCTCATAACATAATGGAAGGGAGGGAGCGTTCTTGTCTTTTTCATTGGGAGCAAAGTTTGCAAAAGCATACCAAGAAATTAGTCCCTGTGGATAAACAAATGCACCACATTGAATTGTGTGAAGCATGGAGGCTAGCAATGACAACTCAACTAGCCTCACTTCAGGCCTCTGCTATCCGAGATTGGTGGGCACGAAATGTCAGCAAGGAACACATCAAGGCTTTGGATAGGTGGTTGAAATGGTGGGAGCAAAGAATTGCCCACTGGGGAGGAATTGAATCTCATGTAAGTGTGACATTTTTTCCAGCTCCTTAAGATTTGTTGCACAATGTAGCAATGGGGAGAGCTACTGATTCTATTTTTGGATTTGACTCCGCAGGCTAACAAAAGTCCTTGGGAACATGCTCAAATTCCAAGCATAAACTTATCAGAAAGTGTCCATGCTAGTTGGTTAGCAGGTGAGGGTGGAAAACGAAAGATATCACTTTATGATGCATGTGTTAGTGATGTTTTGAATGCATATATTCAATGTGCAAAGAGGTTGGGCTATACCACGGGGAGGTTTATTGGATCTGGGCCTTCTATGGAGTCTTTGTTGGCTAGTGCCAGCAAAAGGGAATCCCCAAATCCCTCCTCTGTTGCACGGGCGTTGCAAGGTGTTGTAGCTGGAAGTCCTTTGTACGAGGAGCCTATAATGCAAGGTGATAGGGAGACTGTGCAAAGAAAAAAGAAGGGAGGTGGAGCAACTGTAAGTTCTCATAGACCGGAATACGTGATGGAGTCAAGGCAAAGGAAAATCAGGGGCAGGCCGCGGAGTATACAGTTTGACGATGGAAAGATGGAAGAGATATGTATCCAAGAGGATGATGAGATACCAATCAAGCCCTTTGCAGGTGGAGTAAGTGCACCAAATGTGGAAACGTCAACTCACGTAGAAGAGGTAGAAGTGGCACAGGAGGAGTGGGCTTTACGAAGGACACCACCTAATTGTGTGAGAAAGTGTTTTGGTATGGAGGGTAGAAAGAATTGCAGCAGCAAATTACAGAGTCGGCAAGTGGGGTTAGTCGCACCATGCTTTTCGTCTGAGAGAGCCTATAAGAACAAGGCCATTGCACAATGGATATGGTTCTGTAATCATGATGTCAAATATACAAATGCTGTGCAGAAACAAGTGATAGCATCACCAATTGTTCCATCTTTGTGGCCAGTTGATATAGGAACAAATATATCGAAGGAAGAGTGTAGCAGCCTAAGACAGGCTGGTTTCAAGTTTGCCTGCTTTAGCTTTACAGCACCACCAAGGAACAAGAAGAGCAAACCTCCTATTTCTACAGAATGTGGTTCAAGCGGGAGAAGACGCAAGTGGAGACATGGAATTTCCAAAGATGCACAAAAGAGAATAGAGGCAGCTGGTTGCATGGTTGTGACATTCTTGGAGGAGGTAGTGCAACTTGAGAGACAACATTCAGTATTTCGAGTCTTGACAGAGAGTTGTTATGATGTGCACATCAAAGAAGAGCCTAGGTGCACTTGTCCTGATTTTCAAAAAAGTGAATCTAACCAAAAGGCATTTCTTGCTTGCAAACATATGTATTATGTGTACATGCACATACTTGGCCTTCAACCCAAGGAGCACATGGTCATACATCAGCCTGCACTAACCCCCACAGACCTTGCCTTTGTGTTAGGGCAAACACGTAAGATATGCCCTATTATGTAGGAAGCCCAACGTAAGCATGTCTCATTCATTGTTCTGGAGGACTCATCATCATGCACTTCATTAGGGTGTGACATGTCCTTTTTGTTACATGAAGATCTTGGAACCTTTCTAGATATTGTACTCCTTTTGGGTAATGCAAAACTTTGGAATGTTATTATTTGTTGTGATTATTCAACACCATTGCTTCCTTTATTGTGAATGGGTTAGTAATGCATGATGCACAATATATTTTTGACATGCCATTTGTAGAAAGCATCCAAGGTTGTTTCAAAAAGCTCTAAAAATCAATTTCAATTGCAAAAGCACGAAATCAAAAGCTTGCAAAAATAACACATCACTTGTTTTTTTCTTTTAAATGATATCTAGTTCTAGAAATCTCCATATCTCTTTTTTAAAAAAATTTAAGATAATCTCTAAAATATCTAAAATATTGTAGCCTTGTCCAAAAGTTTAATATTCTTAGACCGTTCTTATTACGCATATTAACATTAGTGATTAATATTGCTCATATCTCTTATTTACATTATAACTTCCATGAAGGGTGGCTACGACCCTTGTTAATTCATATGAAATATTGAGTTACAACTCTCGATTTTATTTATTTATTTATTTATTTTAGTTAGTTATTACTACTAGTTAATTTTTTCTTTAGTTAGTAACCTTACTAACTTATTAATTGAATAACTAGCTTTTGAACTAACCAACTAACTTTTATTGCCTGGGAATATTACATCCTTCTCCCCTTGAGAAATCGAGATGTCCTCATCTCGAGAGAAACTGTGGGTATTGTTGATGAAGAGCATCCTCATCTATCCATGAAGCATCTTCTTCAGGATAATCCTTCCATTGGACAAGGTATTCTCTAAGGGTTCTACTCCTCAATTTTCTTTCCCTTACATCAATTACTCTGTCAGGTTGTAGCTCAAGGACTCCTTGGCTAGGTATTACAACTTGTTCATCATCAAGGATATGGTTAGGGTTAGCTACATATGCTTTCAATAAGCTAACATGAAATACATTGTGGATTTTTATATTCTCAGGGAGTTGTATCTTGTAAGCGCTTGGTCCTAGGCACTTGAGAATCTTATACGGTCCACAATATCTTGGACTTAGCTTCGTAAACTCTCCTAAAGACAAAGAACTCTTCTTTGGATGGACACGGATGAAGACCATGTCTCCCTCTTTGAAGATTCGTTCTTGCCTTTTTAGATCAGCATGTGCCTTTTGTTGATCCTTGGCAGCTTGAATATCATGTCTGATGATCTTGATTTGATCATCCATTTCTTCTAACATTTTTCTTGAGGCTTCTACCCTTAGAGTAGGATCGGAAAAATCAAGTGGCATACGACAATCTTGACCATATAGTGCCTGAAATGGAGTCATCTGAATACTTCGATGATAGGAGGCATTATAGGCAAATTCCACTAAGGATAGATACTGAATCCACCTTTTAGGTTCCTTGCTGCAATATGCACGCAAAATATCCTCAATTACTTGATTAACTCGTTTTGTCTGCCCATCAGTTTGTGGATGATAAGCAGTACTGAAGCAAAGTTGGGTTCCAATGGCTTCAAATAAACTCTTCTAGAAGTGTGATGTGAAAAGAGAATCACGATCATTGATGATCCTTTTAGCTAACCCATGTAACCTAAAAATCTCTTTTACAAAAATTCTAGCAATATCTGAAGCTTTTTAATTGGTTTTTGTTGGGGCAAGATGAGCGACCTTTGTTAGCATGTCTACTATTACCATTATTGAGTTATATCCTCCTTGTACAGAAGGTAACCCAACTACAAAGTCCATGCTAATAAATTCCCATTTCATCTGGGGAATGTCAAGTGGCTGGAGTTTTCCTGGTAACTTGACATGTTCAGATTTTACCCTTTGGCAATTTAGACATTCAGTGACATACTTAAGTACATCACCCTTGAGTTTTTGCCAGTAATAACTTTTCCTGACAGCATTAAGAGTTTTTGCATATCCTGGGTGTCTTGAAAAGGGAGAATCATGTGCTTCCCAAAGTATCCTTCTCTTGAGAGTCTGACTTGAAGGAATGCATAGTCTCATTCTGAAATAAACAAGTCCTTCATCTTCATCTATAGAGAATTCCTGATACTTTGTGTTGAGTTTGGGATCTTGTTCCTTATTCTGAACTTCCCAAAACAATTGTTGATAGTCTGGGTCCTTATTTGCTTCATCCTTGGTCAACTCGATGATAGGATTAGTCGGCATCGATACCATTGTAGCCAGAGTTTCTGACCTAGATGGTTCTTCAGTGATAAGAGCATTAAGAAAGGTTTTACGGCTAAGGGCATCTACTACTACATTTTCTTTACCGGGTCTGAACTTAATTTCAAAGTAATATTCCTGTAGAACCTCGATCCAACGTCGTTGCCTCATATTAAGATCAGGCTGAGTAAAAATCCACTTAAAACTTTTATGATCTGTGACTAAGGAAAACTTATTTCCAAGCAAGTAATGTCTCCATAATTTGAGAGCATGAATCACAGCTAATAACTCCAGGTCATGAGTAGCATATTTTTGCTCATGGATTTACAATTTTTTTGAAGAGTAAGCTATAGAATGTCCTTCTTGCATTAGTACACATCCCAATGCAAGAGAGCTGGCAACTGTGACAACTTCAAATTCCTTGCTTAAGTCAGGTAGCCTTAAGATAGGAGCAGCTACCAGACTATGCTTTAGTTGCTCAAAGCTAGACTGTTCGATTGGCGTCTAATTAATGGCAACTTGCTTCTTAAGTAAATTTGTAAGAGGTACTGCAATTTGAGTATAGTTTCTGATGAATACCCTATACCATCTTGTTAGACCTAGAAAACTTCTCACTTCCTTAATAATGGTTGGGGGTGGCCAATCTTGAACATCCTTGACCTTGGCAGGATCTATTGATATACCCTCAACAGACACTATGAATCCCAAGTATTTAATCTTCCTTTTGAAGAACGCACACTTCTTCTTCTTGGCATACAACTTGTGTGTTCTCATTGTCTCTAGGACAATGCGAAGATGTGGTTCATGATCTTCTTCCTCCTTAGAATAAGTTAGGACGTCATCAAAGAATACAAGGACAAAGTCATCAAGATGGGGTCTAAAAATGTCCTGCATTAACCTATTGAAGGTAGCTAGAGCATTTGTCAACCCAAATGACATCATGATGAATTCGAAATGGCCATATCTTGTGTTGAAGGCGGTCTTTGGAATATCTTCATCCTTGACTCTAATCTGATAATATCCTGACCAAAGATCAATCTTAGAAAAGATCTTTGCTCCTTGTAGACAATCAAGAAGCTCATCAATCCTTGGGATTGGGTACTTATTCTTTACTGTCACCTAGTTTAGCCCTCGGTAGTCGATACAAAGACGGAGAGTTCCATCTTTCTTCTTTTGGAATAATACTGGGGCTCCCCATGGTGAACTACTGGGCCGGATATACCCTTGTTCTAGCAGTTGCTTGAGTTGCTCTTTTAGTTTGATGGCTTCAGGAATAGACATTTTGTAAGGTCTTTTTGCCACTGGAGTGGCTCCTGGAACAAGTTTGATCTCATGATCAACTTCTCTTTCCGGAGGTAACTCAGTTAGCTCTTTATGAAATATGTCAACATACTCTTTTCACCAGGATGGTTCTTCTTCTACATGATCATCTTGATTTATCTTGTTAAGATTGATCAAGTAAACATGTAATCCTTTCTTCAAGCCTTTCACAATTCAAGAAGCTTTTGCTAATTGAACTTTAGGTTTCCCTGTTTCACCTTGTATAGTTGCTATTTCACCATTCAAATCCTGAAATGTGGCTTGACTTTTTCCACAATGGATATGAGCATCATTGGGAATCAGCCAATCCATTCCTAGTAAACATTCATAGACTCCTAGGTTCATTACTCTGAACCTCATACTTGAAAGGTTTTCTCCTAGGTTAAACTCTACCTTGGCAGTTTGCTGTGTAGAAAGTACTTCCTTTCCATTTGCTAATTCCACAAGCAGCTTTGATGCATTTGCAGTATCTATACCTATCTTCTTAGCACACTTGGGTGAAATAAATGAGTGTGTACTTCCACAGTCAATTAAAACTTTAAATGATTTACCTTGGTGACTAGCCAGTGTCTATATTACCGAATATTGACGATTTGGTCCTTTCTTGTGGAATGTAGCATGAACAGTTGCTCTTTCAATATCTTCTTCCATAGTAGGGTCTTCCTCCTTATTAGTCTCTTTTAGGGTAATATTTGACGTTCTTCCTCTTGCCATAGCTACATGACCATGACCTTGGGCAGCTCTGCCTTGACCTCGAAATTGGCCTTGGTGATGGTTTCTACCAAGCTTTGGACAATCTCTCCTGAAATGTCCTGTCTCATTACAGTGGAAGCACCTAAGACCATCCCTGTTTCCGTGGGTAGGAACAAAATTTCCAACTCCGTTGGATTTTGCCTTCTTCTTTTGTCCTTGGAAAAATTGTCCTTGGGTTCTTTTTGCTTGACCTTTGAATCCTCCTTTGTTCTGGTTATTGTAGCTCCAGAACTTATTATTATTAGGCTTTGATTGTACTTCCCGCACAATAGGAGCAGCTCGAATCAAAGCATCCTGGAAGTCTATGGGGAGCATTGATTCTAAACGAGTGTTCAAAGGATAATTTAGCCCATTGCAAAACTTGGACACTTGTTGAACAGTATCCATAGGGGGTGCATATTTAAGAAGAGAAACAAACTTGGAGTAGTATGCTTCCAAGTTCAGTCCCATTTGCTTCAAATTGAAGAACTCGTTCATCTTTTGGGTGCGATAAGCTGGAGGTAAATACCTTCCTCTTATAGCTTCTTTCAGCAAGTCCCAAGTAATGGTATTTTCAGGGACACCTTAATCTCGACACCACTGCTTCCACCAAAGTCGAGCTTCACCAATTAATTTTAGCTTAGCTATCATGGCTTGGTTGGCTGGGATAGTTCCAGCAGCAGTAAAATAATCTTCCATTGATTCGATCCAAATTTCTGCATCAGCTTCCACATTTTCGCCTTTCCCATCAAACTCTAGAGGTTTGAATTGCTTCAAAAGATTCCTTTTCTCTTGAGCTTCGTTGGGAATTGTTGTGGGTGCAAGATTTTGGGAAATTTTTAGCAATTCGTAAGTTAAACTTTACAACTCTATGTAGCGTCAATAATAGAGTTCAGTACTCAAAATATCTCTCGCTTAGTTTACTGAAACAACTCTCAAATCAACTCTCTTCCCATGCTAAAGTTAAATTGCAATTTCAGAGGTTTCAAGACAAAAAAATAAAATAAGATTGCATTATTTCTTTGATTGATAAAGTATCAATCAATCTTTTATTACAACGGATGTACAAGGTAATCAGATGGAAGGAAATACATTATTCAGATGGCTCGCAGGCTCATCTTATTTTCTCTCAAGAAAAGATTCCCTACTACAATCTAAGTATGACACTCTGATACATCCTTTATGAAGTAACTTGGATTCAGAGAGTAAATATCTAGGAATCTATATTTTTGAGGGAGTTCAAGAAATCCGTCTTTTTTGTAGTTGCGGCGGCTAGAGCGACCTATGACTTTTATTCTGTCAACCGGAAGGATCTTCATAACTTCCCCATAGATATATTGGTTTAGTTTGATCTTCTTGCCTCTATTATACAGGGTTGAGTTTACAGTGGCCTCATGAAATAGATAGATCTTAACAACTTTAAGATCTTCCATCCATTTTACCATTTTCAGATTATTTTGAAGATAAGCTAGATGACTTGCATCGATATACCAATATCCTCCACTAATCATCCACCGTCTTTCTTGATATAGAGGCGACGGGTTGTACAACTGATCTAGTACTCGCATCATCTGAATTCTCTAGGAAAAACTGGATGAATGCATAGCTGACATAAACATTACTTGAAAGATCAAGAATCGCTTTCAAGATTCGTTACTCTGCCATAATTCAAAAAACATACATTAATAAAGAGAAGAAAACATGTCCTAGGCTATGCTTAGAAAAAATAATATTTTTCTTAAGCTTATGTCGGTAATCTATACTAACGTGTGCTCTGATACCAACTGTGAGGTATCCACTAGTCCCAATCCACGGCATGCCTTCTAGTAGTCCATCAGTAGGTTTTCCCGTAAATGATGCCGCCCGGTGCTCCCTTGAAACATCACGGGGTTGTCACTTAGGCCCTACCGAGTCTACTTCACAATGGGAGAGTTTCGGCCGAACCACTAGGATCGACTTGAAGATTTGGGTTCCTAAAATTGGATGGGTCTCCTAGCAGCTAGCTAGCGTCAGTAATTTCAAGTTCCACTTTTTAGAGGATTACTCGATCTGAAGCGGACTTGCCATTGCACTTGGTTCAAAGAGAATGGGAGATGGAGGGGAGTGCGGTACATCAACCCTCCTGCCCATAAGGAAAAATCCCATTCCGACCCCCTAAAACAATGCAAGTTGGTTCTACCTAATGACTACTTAGTCAATTTATCGTCTTGTTATTTCTACTTCTGATGTAGAAAAGCTCCCAGCTAACCGGGACCACCCTACCATTGGATGGACCCGTCGGGGGTTATGCCCACCCACTTTCCTCTGATGATGGGTCATCTTTAGTTTTTAATTACCTACAACACATTTATTGGAACATATACAACCAGCTTGCTTAATTAGTCCATTAAGTCACATGTTCCTTCACATAATTTATCTCACTAACACGCATACAATTTGAATAGTAAAGCAAACTTCTTTATTATATTGGAAGTTTAATACAATTTCCATCATTCGGTCCCAGCGGAAGATACACAAAATTCCATAAGGACATTCTATCCACCAAGATTCCACCCTCATAACTAGTATTTAGGGTTCCAGGATCCCATCCTGGGTCACGAAGGGGCTCGTCAGATTCTTGGAACAATGCAGGATTTATAGCCAGAGCCCCCTCTGGCACCTACAATTCCTACTTCCCGAGACTATTCCTACTGATCGACCTTTCGCCTACGGAGCCGGTCCAAGCCTCTCATAGCCATAATCATGACCTCCTTGGAGTAGGGTCTCGCCACTAGCTTGGGGGTAGCCTAGCGCGATCCTTCCTTTTATTCTGTTTGACAATAATTTCAATCAAAAATCTAGATTCTAGCAAATACAAACAGTCCTTTCAAATATGTATCAAATAATGCAATGACAATCATCCCAACATGTAAATCACAGCTTCACATAGCCAAGGTAGACCTTATCCTAAGGTAACCTTACATTCTAATGAGGATTCTTTTCCCCATAAAGAAGTGTTGAGTACACCTCTTATAACATGTTAAGCAATGCATGAGTTTTCCATTTGGATTCACTTATCCAACATAAGAAAAATCCCTTAAGGAAATATATTGTGTCAATAACTCAACGAGATGATCTATAGGATTCCTAAATAGACCATCAGTTTCTATAACCATCACTAATCAATTCTTAACCTCGTCGCATTTGATCATAACTATATTGAATGCGCATAAAGACATATGCACAATAACCTTTGGCAATTAATTCTATCCTGATTCTATGCCTTAGAATCTCAACTATTCTAGCTACAAATCATAGTGATTAATCATTTTATGCTTGTACTAATATGTTTCCTAGATGAGTTATCAGTTTAATGTGTAAGTGAAGAATATGGAAGCTAATATCTTATGTAATTATATTATATTGTAAAATAATAATCTAGTAATGAATAACCTAGTTTGGCAGCATGACGACATTAGGAACTTCATCTTTACTCGTGCTCGCATTAGCCACACCCCATGTTCCATTTGTAGTGGCAACTCCCGCAACCTCGGCCACTCCCGTATCAGTGGCAATACCCGTTGCTTGACCGGTTGTGTTGATCTCCATTTTTTCCACTTCGTCGCTTTGGAGCCATGGTCCACGAGGGGTTTGAGAGATAGGGAAGGTGGGATAGATTTTAGATGAGAGAGGGTAAGAGAATATGGCTTAGTTAAAGATCGAGACAAGGGATTTGAGCTAACTCTCTCTCTCTCTCTCTCTCTCTCTCTCTCTCTCTCTCTCTCTCTCTCTCTCTCTCTCTCTCTCTCTCTCTCGCTTCTCACAACCACTTGAAGGAGTATTCTTCTTTCTCTCTTCTTCTCTCTCATAGCCTCTCGAGGTCTCCTTATGTCTCCCTAAGTGCCCCCCATGCCTCTTATTTATAGTGAATTGGAGAAGACGGCTTGTGGTTAAGAAGTGGAGCTCTTTGTGGAGGGAGATCTTGGAAAGATCAGTGATCTGATACTCAAATCATAAATCTGATGGTTCCATTGGCTCCAAAAGGGGGGTAAAACCCCAAGACACTTAGTTAGAAAGCTCTCAGTTCACTCCTTCTTCTTTTCTCTATTCGAAGTGTTGTCTACTGCCTGTAAACTGCGATCGCGACGCACGTGATTTCGTCAGTCATTTTTCTTTATTTTTCTTTTCATAAAATCTTCAAACTAACTAACACATTACTTGTTTTTTCTTTTAAATGACATCTAGTTCTAGAAATCTCCATATCTCTTTTTTTAAAAATTTAAGATAATCTCTAAAATATCTAAAATATTCTAGCCTTGTCCAAAAGTTTAATATTCTTAGACCATTCTTATTACGCATATTAACATTAGTGATTAATATTGCTCATATCTCTTGTTCACATTATAACTTCCATGAAGGGTGGCTACGACCCACGACCCTTGTTAATTCATAAGAAATATCGAGTTACGACTCTCAGTTTTATTTATTTATTTATTTATTTTAGTTATTTATTAATGCTAGTTAATTTTTTCTTTAGTTAGTAACCTTACTAACTTATTAATTGAATAACTAACTTTTGAACTAACCAATTAACTTTTATTACCCGGGAATATTACAAACATTCCGTGACATATTTGAGAACGTCACCTTTGAGACTCCCCCAATAATAGCTCTTCCTAACAGCATTAAGGGACTTGGCATAGACAGGATGTCCTAAAAAAGGGGAGTCATGGGCTTCCCAAAGTATCTTTTATTTAAGTGATTGACTTGCCAATATACATAATCTCGTTCTATAGTAGACAAGTCTATTATTGATAGAGAATTCTTGATACTTTGTTTGAAGCTTTGGGTCTTGATCCTTGATGGGGATCTCCCTTAGCAATTTCCCATATGTTGGATCATAGCATGCCTCTTCTTTAGCTAGCTCAAGAATTGGGTTGTTTGGCATGGATACCTTTGTGGCTAGAGATCTAGATGTTGATGGATCTTGCAAAATCAGAGAATTCAAAAATGCATTGCGACTGAGTGCATCGGCAACTACATTCTCCTTTCCAGGCCGGTATTTGATTTCAAAATCATATTCCTCCAGCACTTCAATCCATCGACGTTGCCTCATATTGAGCTCATGTTGGGTAAAAATCCATTTAAGACTTTTATGATCCGTCACTAGGGTAAACTTGTTACCCAGCAAGTAGTGTCTCCAAAGCTTGAGAGCATGGATGACAGCCAATAGCTACAGATCGTGGGTAGCGTAATTCCTCTCATGGCTTTTTAGTTTCCTTGAAGAATATGCTCAAGATGACCTTCTTGCATAAGCACACATTCTAAGGCAAGTGTGCTAGCATCAATTATCACTTCAAAATCCTTACTAAGATCAGGAAGTTTCAGGATAGGTGCCGATACTAAGCTTTGCTTTAGTTTATCAAAGCTGGACTGTTCAGCAAGTGACCATACAATTGATGCTTTCTTCTTCAGTAGATCGGTCAGCGGCGCTACAATCAAAGCATAGTTTTTGATAAAGATCCTATACCATCCATTCAATCCAAGAAAACTAAGTATTTCTTTGATAGAAGTTGGTGTTTGCCACTCTAGAACATCTCTGACCTTGGCCAGATCTACTGAAATTCCTTCCGCTGATACAATGAAATCCAGGTATTCAATCTGTCGCTTGAAAAATGCACACTTCTTCTTTTTGGCATAAATCTTGTGTGCCCTCATTGTCTCAAGGACAATGCGAAGCTGGGGTTCATGATATTCTTCCTGCTTGGAGTAGACTAGGGTATCGTCAAAGAAAAGTACGAAATCATCAAGATAGGGCCTAAAGATATTCTGCATTAACCTGTTGAAGGTAGCAGGAGCATTTGTCAGTCCGAATGACATGACTAGGAATTCAAAGTGTCCATACCTTGTGCTGAATGTGATCTTAGGGATATCCTCTTCCTTGATCCTTATTTGATAGTATCCAGACCTAAGATCAATCTTAGAGAAAATCTTCACACCTTGAAGATGGTCAAGAAGTTCATCTATTCTTGGAATAGGGTATTTGTTCTTAATGGTTGATTGATTCAACCCTCTATAGCCAATACATAACCGAAGCGTTCCATCTTTCTTCTTCTGGAACAGCACTGGAGCTCCCCATGGTGAACTGCTAGGACGGATGTAACTTTGGTCTAGCAGTTGCTTGAGTTTCTCCTTTAGCTCAATCACTTCCGGGATAGACATCCTATATGGTCTCTTTGCGATTGGTGCAGCTCTTGGTGCTAGCTTGATTTCGTGATCGACTTCCCTTTGAGGAGGAAGTTCTGTCAGCTCTTCAAGAAATACATCTGCGTACTCCTTTAGCCATGAAGGTGCTTCCCTAGACTCCTGGTTCTGATCTAGCTTATTTAGCTTAATCAAATAGACAGGTAGCCCTTTTATTATTTGAGATGCTTTTATTATTCGAGATACTTTGGCCAGTTGAATTTTTGGCTTCCCAGCCTCTCCTTGAGTTGTGACTAGTTCCTCTTCAGAATTTTGAAAGGAAACTTGGCCCTTTCCATAGTGAATGTGGGCATCCTTAGGTTTAAGCCAATCCATTCCGAGCAAACACTCATGGACACCTAATTTCATAACTTTGAATCTAACCAAAGTCAACTTTCCACCGAGTAGGAATTTCACCTTAGCAGTTTGCCTGGTACAAGTAACCTCATGACCATTTGCTAATTCCACAAGTAAGGTAGGTGCATCTTTTGTGGCTATTCCTAATCTTCTTGCACAAACTCGTGAAATGAAGGAATGTGTACTGCCACAATCAATCAAGGTTTTGAAGCTTTTACCTTGATAATGTGATGGTGTTTGAATCACCGAGAATTGGCGATTCGGACCTTTCTTGTGAAGGGCGGCATGAACTATTGCCCTTTCAATGTCAGCTTCCATGGTTGGGTCTTCTTCATCACCCAGCTCCTTGCTGGCGATATTGGAGGTTCTCCCTCTAGCCCTGACGGTGTTTTCCTCTGCTAAGCTTGGGACACTATCTTTTAAAGTGATCGGGCTTGTTGCAATGGAAGCAATGGAGATTGCAGCCATTACCTTGGGTAGGAATGAAGTTATTGGCAGCGTTCGCCCTAGCTTTCTTCCTTTGTGCCTGATTTTGGCCCTGCACTTTCTTGGTCTGAGACCTATACACTCCCTTGTTTTGATCCTTGTAAGACCAAGTCCTATTAATTCTTGGCTTGGCAGCTCGAATGAGCACGTCTTGAAGGTCTGTTGGGCACATCGACTCCAGATAGATGTAATGATCGTAACCTATGTTAAAAGTAGTTTTAGGGATATTTTACTCCCTAATTCTTATTTGATAATATCCTAATCGGAGATCAATATTTGAATTGGAGTTGGGTCAAGCAACTCATCTATCTTGGGAATTGGATATTTGTTTTTCACTATCACCTAGTTTAATCCACGGTATTCTATACAAAGGCAGAGTATTCCATCTTTCTTTTTTTGAAATAAAACAGAGGCTACCCATGGTGAATTACTTGGTCTGATATATCCCTAGTCTAATAGTTGCTTGAGTTGTTCTTTTAGTTTGATGGATTTAGGAATTGACATTTGGTAAGGTTGTTTGGCAACGGGGGCAACACCTGGAATGAGTTTAATTTCATGATCTACTTCCCTTGAAGGTGGGAGCTTTGTTAGGTCTTCTGTAAAAACATCCACATATTCTTTTAGCCAAGATGCTTGATCCTTGGCTTCACTATCCTGTTCAGCCATATTGAGTTTAGTTACATAGATGGGTAATCCTTTCTTCAATCCCTTTACTATTCGGGAGGCTTTAGCCAGCTGAACCTTAGGGTTTCATGTTTCTCCATGAGTGGTTACTTGTTCTCCCTTTGAGTTTTGGAATGTGATTTGGCCCTTTTTGCAATGGATATGGGCATTATTTGGAATTAACCAATCCATTCCTAGCAAACACTCATAAGCCTCGAGGTTCATAATTTGGAAGTTCATTTTGGAAGAATTGCCACCCAAGCTAAATTCTACCCTGCTAGTTTGTTATGTTGATAGAACTTCTTTGCCATTTGCAAATTCCACAAGAATTCTAGGTGCAAGAATAGTTCTTATGCCTAGCCTTTTTGTACCATTTGGTGATACGAAAGAGTGGATACTTTCGCACTCAATTAAAATTTGAAAGGGTATGATTTGGACCCTTCTTATTGAGAGTGGCATGTACTCTCACTCTTTCCATATTAGATTCCATCGTGGGATCTTTATCGTCATTGATCTCCTTTAGGTTTATTCTAGCAACCTTTTTCCTTGGCATCTTGGCTTTGCCCATGAAACTGACCTTGGCCAAGCATCGAGCACTGCCTCTTTAAATTTATTGGTTCCTTGTAATAGAAACACCTTGGAGTCTCATTGCTCCTTCCTATGGGTATAAAGCTTTCCATTGCATTTGATTTGGCCTTCTTTGTCTTGTTTGGTTGGTACTATCCTTGGGCTCTTTTTACATAACCTTGAAAGTTGCCCTTATTCTGACTGTTTCTATTCCAAATTTTTTAATTTCTTAGCCTTTGTTTAATCTCCTAAACTATTGGAGTTGCTATAATCAATGCACCTTCTAAATCTAATGTTCTCATTGATTCAAGATGTGTATTCAGGGATGGATCAGACCATTGCAAAATTTGGATACTTGCTATGAAACATCCATTGTTAGTGCATATTTTAAAAGTGTTACAAATTTGGAATAGTAGGCTTCTAGTCTAGTTACTTTAGATTGAAGAACTCGTTCATCGTCTAGGCTTGAAATGTGGGCAAAAGATACCTCCCACCTACCTCATCCTTAATTTTGTCCCAAGTGATAGCGCCTTTAGGTGTTCTTTGGTCGTTGCACCACTGTTTCCACCAAAGATGGGTATCTCCTATGAGTTTTAGTTTGGAAATCATGGCTTGATTTGACGGTGCAATATGTGCACCAGTGAAATAGTGTTCCATAGATTCTATCCATGTTTCTTCTTCAATTGGAATGTCCCTTCCTTTACCATCAAACTCCAATGGCTTGTACTACTTGAGAAGAAATTTCTTGTCTTAGGCTTCCATAGTATTGAGATTAGGGGTGACGTTCTGAGGGTTATGCAATTTTCTCATCAATTTTCTTTCCAACCATATTCAAAAAAAAAATTTACTTGCTTACTCTACCTCATTAATTTAGGAGGAAAATTATGTACTACTTGTCCTTTCGATAATGATCAGTGTTTATACTTCAAAAGAGAGTTTTTATTTTTAATTAGAAAAAAAAAATATTTACATCAATAGGAAGGGAATACATTATTCGAGTAGTTTGGGAGCTCATGTTATCCTTGGAAAAGATTTTTCTACCACAATTTAGACATGACATTGTGATACATCTATAACGTGTCTCCCTGTCCACTTGTGGGACACGTCTTAGCAGCCCATCGGGAAGAGAGTCCAGAAAACACCACCCGGCACTCCCACAAAATTTCATGGGGTTTGCGATCTAGGTCTTCCTGAGTCTGCCATGAAGCGGAAGCATTCTAGCCGTTCCCACTTAGGATCGACCTGAATCAGTGTTTCCCTAATGGTCAAGTTCCTCGGAGGTAACTAGCGGAACTACTTTACGTAGAAACATCAGGGTCGAAGTGGATTTATATTGCACTTAGTTCAAGGAGAATGGGAAACTAGAAGGATGCGAAGCTCAACCTCTCTGCCCATAAGGCATATTCCCATTCCTTTCCCCTAAAACAGCATAAATCGGGACTCTAGCTTCCTAGATTCTAGGTCACTGTTACCTTGCTGTCAATTCCGTTGAGAAAAGTTCCCGGCCAACCAGGACCACCCTTCCGTAGGACGGACCCATGGTCACATCCACCGTACTTTCCTTAGGTTGCTTTAGTTATCTAATTACCTACCACATTTAGTTTGACAAGCAAAAACAACTTCCTTAATTAGCCAATTAATCACCGGTTCCTTCATGTAACTTAAGCACTGACATAGAAAAACAATGTCAAACAAGTTCCTTTTCAACAATTGATCTTATTTATTAGTCTTTGGAATACATCATATAATCCAGCCTGAAGGCTATTCCATAATCTGCCCGAAGGAAATTCCATAATCTGCCCGTAGACTAGTACACGGGCCTCAAGATCCAATCTCGAGTCACGTCGGCCTCTTTTGCATGACCCGGAGGCAAGGGATTTACAGCCAGAGCCCCCCGTGGCACCTGAAGCATTAGTTATTTTTCAGCATTAGTTTATTGAGCAAAGAAGTACAAATAGTGCTCCTAAGTGTACAAACACAATCATTCCAGTGGTCGTTTGTATGGCCAACTGCTAAGGTATAATTCCTTCTCTCCGAATACATCCAACATTCGATCTGGGATCAATTTCAATTTGGCAAGATCCCAAAGGGTTTCGTAAGCTGTGTTGCTAGTTTACCCTCTTTCCTTGGGTTAGGGTTTATACCCTGTTAACCCAAATTGACAAACGCCTTAGGCTCCTTATATTAAGGTCAATAAATCTTGGACAACCTTGTTGTCTTCACTTGATTGGTCAATTGCTTGCTAGGCAATTCATAGCTCCCCTAACTTGGCAAATCCGCCCAAGGAAGGGTGATGTAGCAGGATGTCTATTCATCCTCTTAGAACTCGCCAACCTTGTTCTAAGGAGTGGCAAATATATTTTGTGTTTTAGTCACAAAATCATGCGACGTTGCAACTTGTTGCACGAGACAAGTGTCACACCTAACTTGTGGGTTTATTTCTCCTATCACACAGTATTCCTTGGTCAAGAATACTTTGGTCAAGATGTAGGGTTTGGGATGTCCCCTGACCCAACCCAACCCTTAACCCTACTAGGCTGGCAACGTTTGGCCCTAGGGCTTCGGAAGTCTAGTAATTGGCCAATTGATATTTAGGCCGGTGAGGACCCTAGATCATTCTTGCATGGGCGTTTAACTAACCCTAACATTCCGTGAATGTGGGTAGGACCTTTAAGATCGGAAATATTAAGTTGGTTTCCCGAGTGCGATACTAGGTAGAATTTTATCGCGGCTTAGCTCTACCTAGCGCATTGAGGTGATCATCATTTGAGTTACACCATTACAAGCGATTTAGCTAATTGATCTAATTTTCTTGCGACAAGAGGTGTTCTTTCCTTAGAGATGCAAATGCTTCCCCTAAAAGATGTCAATAATTGCAAGATATAACATTCCATGCAATTATGCGAATTCAAAAACCATAGACTTTTTCCTTCTATACAGCTATAAGATCTATAATGATCGTTACTTTTCCTTGCCTATAATGATGATTGACAAATCAATGCTAACTCGTATAAAAACCTACGTTGATGCAACAAAATCAGGTCTTTAATAATTTTGATGAAGATGCATTCAAATTTTGGCAAAGCACTCCATGCATGAGGGAATACCACGATTCCAACATTAAATTAATCCTTCCTTTAGCACTTAACCCGTCTCAAAATGAACTATCATCACATGCAATTTACAAGTTCATAAATTCATTTCCATGTATTGCGACTATTTTGGACAACATTCAATGGGCATCTACGATTATCTCATGCACGAGTCATGATTAGGAAGTTATTACCTAAGTGCATTATGCATTGTTCTTTTCTGAGAGGCAATCTAGGATGCATTCAGACAAATCCATCTTTTTAACCTATGCAATATGCGTTCAGGATTGCAACTTGGAAGTGCAAGCAATTTCAAATGTACGACATGCACTAACTTCGTAAACGAATGAATAAATGCATTTAAATTTTTCCTAAAAACCATCATGCTTAACGCATCCCCTCTCATGTGAGAATACAATTGGAACCTGGGCATGAGGACTCGTAGTGTTGTCCACGCGTGAACTCGGGTTGGAGGCTCCCACATGTGCGCCTCGTGTCTTTAGCTTTGGAGCCATTTATGCAGTGTATTTTGTCACAGCAACTCCCCTTGGGTCACTTCCGCGTATAGAATCTACTTCTGTCTGATATCTCCTCCTTCCGCATAGGACACACGCCTTGGAGACTTGGTTTTAAAACCCCAGGGAAGGCACGGGAGAACAAGGCTTATGGAGGCTTAAATTTAGAAGCTTCCAAAGAATCTTCCAAGCTTCTATGATATGATAGAAGATGTGGAAAGAGAAGATGAGGATGGAGGTGAGGAAGATGACGATGTTCACGAGGATGGTGATGAGGATGATGATGTTGGTGGGCAATGGCGGCAGCCTGGCGAACAGCATGGCGGCGTGAATGGTGGATGGTGGTGGCCTAGGCAACACATCGTCTTCCTCTCCCTCTCCCCTCACAAGCTTCGGGGGGGGGGGGGGGGGGGGGGGGGGGGGGGGGGGTCATATAGGATAAAGGGAGGGGGAGATAGCCACACACGTGGCTCTACATACCTCCTCCCTCCCCCATGCTCTCCACCACTCAAACTCTTCCCACAATCCCTCTCCCCACCATGCATCGGCTAAGGGGGAGGGGGTTATTTAAAAAAAATTTGCACAAAATTTAACCATTATCATTTTGCCTTTTCCCGTGAAGGGTGTTTCCGTGTGGGCTTGCGGTTTCAAGCCATGGTCTTCCATACACGACATGGAGCTGGAGTTTATTAATGCACGTGGAGGGAGCACCTAGCCACCAACATTTAACGTTGCGGGAGATTACTTTGGGTTGCATTTTGGGCGGGGTGTGCGGGGTTTAGGGTCGATTAATATTTCATTGCGGAAATATTACAACATCCATCACATAGTAATTAGGATTCTAAGAATAGATATCCATAAATCTATATTTCAGAGGAAGATCACATAATCCATCTTTCTTGTAGTTGTGGCAACTAGAGCATCCTAAAACCATGAATCAATCAACCAGTATAACACTTGTAACCTCCTCATAGATGTACTGGTTTAGTTTGACATGTCGCCCTCTAGTAAAAATGTTCGAGTTTACTTTGGCCTCATAGAAGAGATAAATCTTGGTAACCTTAAGGGCTTCCATCCACCTTGATCTCTTTAAATTATTCTAAAGGTAAGTAAGATGGTTTGTGTCAATGTAATAATACCCTCCGCTTAACATTCATTGCCTTTTGTAATACATGGGTGAAGGATTGTATATCTGATCTAATATCTGCATCATCTGGTTTCATCTTTCTTTCAGAAAATAAGAACATATATCAACAAGAGAAAATTTCACTATTCAAGGAAATGATTTTTTTTGGCAAATGTAACTAGTTTTATTTACTTCTGTCATATCCTACATCAATGTACACTCTAATACCAATTGTAACATGCCACTGAGCTATTCCTTGGCAGTATGTTCTCAGTAGCCCATCAAGAGATGTCCTAGGAAGCACTGTCTGGGATTTTGATAAAACTCTTAGAGTTTGCTAACTAGGATCGCTTGAGTCTACCCCACAGTGGAAGTTTCGGCTACTCCCATGAGGATCGATGTGAGTTTTTCTAATCAAGACTATTACTAGCAGCTAATTAATATTAGTGGATTCTAAAGTGATGTGAGTCAATCTTTTTGGTTTCTAATGGTCCATCAAGTGTGATTTTTATTCCTTCCTAGGAAAGCTCTCGGCTTACTCAGAACACCCAGTCATAGGTCTGGATCAAAGTCGGGGGTCCATCCTCCCACTTCCCTTGAGAGAGTAGTTTTAGTTATCTAATTACCTACCACTTTAGGTTCAATATATAAAAATAGCTTCTTTGAATTATCTCTTGATATAAATTCATTACATGCCTTTTATTCACGACACAAAAATAGAGTAAATCAATTCCATCTTAATAGTTTCTTTTAGAAAAAAATAACATTTACAATGTTTTCTATTCAAAGTATTATTCTCTCCAACTTCCACTCCCTGACTAGTATTGGAACTTCCAGACACAGTCTGAATATGGAAAGGTAGTTGGTAGTTTGTAAGAGCCTAAGGAGTTTATGACCAAAGCCCCTTGGTATCCTCACCTCCTTCTATCAATTAGAGTACGAAAAGACCTTTTGCATCATGATTGGTCTAAACGCACTAACGCAAAACAAAAAAAAGAAAAACCCATTGGAGCATGCTTTATTCATGCTAGCCTTGGGGACGTCTAGTGCCATCAAGAACACTGCCTCAGTCGTTCAATGTTCTGTGTTCACTGCAACACTGCCTCAGTCGTTCGACGATCTATGCTCAATCATCCATCTTTTAGCCTAATAATTTTAGGAAAGATTGATACTTAAAATCACAAACATCTTATTTCAAATGCATTATACATAAACTTTTAACAAGTTTATTTTCAAGATAAATATTCTCTTTCCAAAAATAATAACATCAAGGAAAATTAGTATAAGTGGAAAATTAACATTCAGACAAATCAGCATAATTGGCAAGATAACTTCGAGACAATTTAGCATAACTAGCAAAATAACTTCCAGAAAAATCAGTATAAGTGGCAAGATAACTTCAAGACAATTCATCGTAAGTGAAAAAATAACTTCGAGACAAATCAACATACGTGGCAAGATAGCTTGGAAACAATTCAACATAAGTGGCAAAATAACTTTGAAACAAATTAGCATAAGTGGCGATGCCTTCCAATAGTCTTCCTAGACTTCCTCTTCCTTGGGGATTAGTTTGGACTGACTTTGAACAAGAATTTCATACTTGAGGATAACTCCCTTAGAGTTTCATTGGTCTTTTCCCGCAATAAAAGTAAAACTTGGTTAGTTTAATTACGAATAGTATCATTTGGCAATTGCATCTCAAGGTCTCTTATTATACCAAGGATTAGTGTTTGTGATTACCCATCAGAGATTTCAATTGATCAAAAAAAAAAGTCAAAAATATTAAATCTTTTAGGGACATAGTACCTTCCTCGTACTTGCTTATGTCCATCTTGTATAGACCCAAGTTACCCCTTGGAATTCATGGTTAAAAATTCTTCAAAGAAATTATATGCAAGAATTAAATAAAATCTTATTTTTTGCATGCAGATTCTGTTGCATGTTCATGGATAAAGGCCTACTAGCTATTTTTATTTAAGAAAAATAGTACTTGAAGATCCATTAGGGTGCTTGGTTGATGGTATTTGTGGCTTCATTTGTAATTTCTATACTCTCCATTCTGTTTGTAGTAGTATTTTTATCTGCAACGTTATTGTTGGTAGCTCCTTCCTACGCGACCTTTGTAGCTTTCTTCTTTAAGGCCATGGTCTTTAATTATGAGATCACAAAAGGGAAAATTTGGCAAAGGAGCTTAAGCGTAATTAGATTGACAACTTTTTTATTAATTGGGGGGGAGGGAGCAATCACCAAGAATTTTGGGAAATCGAGAAGAGACTTGATTCCACATGGGGGGGGAATAGGATAGAAGGGATGGAGGAATTGAATTTGAGAGCTTGCAGAGGATCCTCCTTATCTTCTTGACCAGAAATTCCTGTGCTCGCACTTCTCTTGCTCCACTCCCTCTTGCTCTATGCTCTTGAGAGAAGGACCTCTCCCCTCTTTCTTGGACTATTCTCAACATCTCCCCATTCCTCTTATTTATAGCTAAATTAGAGAATAAGGGTTGTGGCTAAGAAGAAGAGCTCTTTATGGAGGGGATCTTGGTAAAATCAGTAATCTGAAGCTTCCAAGATGCAATCTGATGCTCAGGCTGCAAATCTAATGGTTCCCTTGGCTCCAAAAGGATGTAAAACCCTAAGATGTCTTTTGAGAATTCTTGTTGATCACTCCTTCTTCTTCTCCCCGTTAGGAGTGTTGTTTGCTGCCTGTAAACTGCGATTGTGATGTGTGGGATTTTGCCAATCATGAAATCTAAAACTAGTTGAAAAAGCCACTTGATTTTTTTGCATGACATCTTATTCTAGAAGTTTCCATAGCTTTTTAGGATATTTACAATAAATCATTTCCAATATATTAAAAATATTCTAGTTTTGTCCAACAATCTAGTTTTTTTGGACCATCCATACTATAGACACTGACACTAATAACTAATATGACTCATAACTCTTGTTCATGCGATAACTTCTGTGACGGGTGGCTATAGCCCTTGTCAATATGGGAAAATGTCGCTTTATGATCCTTGGGTCTTTTTGCTTGAGATCTTCTCTATTTAATGATTTTAGAGTTCTTCAAGTCTATTTTGCCAAAATTCGAGAAGATTTTAAATCAAAGTCGGGATATCACATCTTCGATATAGCCTACCATTTAACCAAAGATACATATTCTTGTTTTCTTTAAACCTAAATATATGTTTCGTAGACTCTGTTAATAGTAATAGGTTTTGTTCTCTTTCTTATTAGTTCATACTCACTATCCAACCCAATATGAAGATGATAGAGAGGTCTTTTACTAGAGCCATAGAGATCATTGGATGACTAATACTCCATAGCTAAGGATATGATTAGAAGATTCGATAAAAAAACTATGTGAATTAGAGACAAGAAGGAAAATTAAGAAGAAACTATTAAGGAGGGAAAAGAAAGAAGAGAGTGAGAATGGAAGGAGGTAATCAAACATCAAACAAAATTCAAATTGAATATTATTTTTTACTTTAATGAGGATAAGTAAGATATTCATTATGACAACCTTTGTTATCTTTATGCGGCCTAGATTTCTAAGTTTGATGTGGCCATAAGAATATTACGACAATGACTTATTAACGATTTTTTATGTATTTACTTACCAAAGTATAAAAGTTTTTAAAAATCTAAAAAATGGTTTTATTTTCTTTTTTTTTTCTCTCTGGAATCACTTACATGGATTTTTCAAGACCTCAAAACTCCCCTAATGTTCTCTTGATCAGTAGCCATCTTATCTTCTCTTGGAAGCATGGGGTAATGATTTTTTATCCCCTATCGATCATTTTAACAACTAGCTTGAGGCATTGACCATTTGTAGCACTTCACTTTAGCCCAAAATTTGCACTGTGATTTACGATGAATTTTTTGCTCATCTTCTCCAGCTCATGTCAGTCAATCATTACTCCTCTTCAACTTGCCTACCCATTGGACTAGTGCTTGACATTATATTTAGTAGGGATTATTCTTTTGAAACTTTGATCTTTATCCTTCTTGGCTAAAAACCATAATACATAGTAGGGAAACCATAGCCATAGTCTTGGAAGCTTACATTTCTTCAATATTTGGCTCTTCCTAACCTTCAAGGCCTCTCTACCATCATAATGAGCAGGATTGGCTTCAACATTAAAGACATTTCAAATATTTTAGCATTTTGAGCCCCTTGAATCTCATATTGGAGTTTTTGGGTCTTTTGTTCAAGAAGCTTGAATCTTTAATACTCAAGTGTTCAAGCAAGCTTGGGGCATTAATTCTTCACAAATTTAATATTCTTCAAGCATGTATGGATTAATCTTATGGATTCTTGGAGATTCATGATGGATTATGGAAGTTTCTTCAACTATTGGATTGAAGCTTGAATCAATCATCTTCTTCAAGCTTGATCAAGGTATTTTACTTGCTTTATCTCTAAAATCTCTCAATGTCCATTGATTTTTAAGCTTTTTCACTTATTGATGGGAGATTATTGATCATTTAATTCTTTGATTTGATTAATAAAATTAGACAGTAGTGCTCTTCTAATTGATTGGAGCCTTTTTCATTGAAATTCAACATTCATTTCAATCCTATTTCATCATGGATGTCATTTACATTGTGTTGATGCATAACCTTGATTTGGTTGTATGATTTTCATTTCCCAAGAATGAAATATTGTAAGGGGTAAGTATTAACAATCAGTGAGCCACTGAATTGCATTGGTAAGACCTTTTGCTAACACTTATTTCTTCCTTCCAATCTTTTGTTGATCAATCATGCATCATTCAAGGCTAAAAGAAATTTTGAGTTATGAATTTCATATGTATGATGATTGATTAATTAGAATGCTCTTTCCATGTTGATATTCCAATCGAGGAAAAAGGTAGATGCCAGGTGTTCTAGGATATTTCACATTGGTTATAGGTCTTATATAGAGCATTGTATTCGAACAATAAATTATGACTACTTTTGGAAGGCTTTCTACTTGGTTATAGGTGTTATAGAGTAATTTAGCAAATTTCCAAGACCCATACAAGATATTGCATGTTGTATTCAACACCTATAGGTCAGATATAGGGTACCATAGGGTTGGGAGATCTTATCTTAGACTTAGGGAAGGTGGATGCACTAAAACAATGCTTTTACAAGGTGCATGACTCTTCTAAACAGTAGTAAAAGAATACTCCCAAAATTTTCTTTTTTAATTATAAAATTAGTGTTATAGCTCATCTGAAGAGCTATTTGTGGCCTTATATTTTCATCAAAAATTTCTTGATTGTGATATATTGGGGTCAAAAATTATACCCATTTTTGTATCAAGGGATCTACAAGGACTGCATTGTACTAAGCAAAAATGGCTAGAAACAAGGGAAGAACAAGCTTAATGATGACATTCAACAAAAATTATGGAAGCATGTGAGGTAATACCTAAAGCACGTCATGATGATAAAGATTCTCAATAATATGGTGCATATAGTACTCTAAATGTCACTCTTTGTATTCGTGAGATTAGGCATCCTATCAAACACATGGAATTGGTTTCTAAATTGGATTAGTGGTTGAACAATAAGTTCCATCCAATATGCAAACAAAGAAAGTCATGGACCACATGGCCCAATCTAGTAAGGATTCCTTGGAGAAATTTTCTTCTTCCACTAGAGATTCTTTGGACAAACTTAGTACTCAGATCTCTATGCTTGTGTGGCAACATAAATGACGCACAAACATAGTAGAGATAAAAAATCCTTTTAGCCATCAAATAATAATCCTCAATCGGATATTATTGGAAATAATGGGATATCATAGAAAAATTATGAGATTGGGGAGACTTCTTTTACAGTGATGAGCCTATTTTGAGCATTCATGGGTCAAATGCTCCTCAAACCACTAGAAACTAGCCACCTATTCCTCAAGGTAGGTAACTATCATAGGACTGCCTCTAATCTTTTAAATCCAAATGATAGTTAGATGGACATGTAGCCCCAAGTAACTTTGGAAAGCAAGGCTTTGTTGAGAGAAAACTCCATGTTGATAAGATTGTGTTAACCAAATATAGTGGTCATTCTTCATGAGCAGCTAATTTGGAGGAGTGGATTTCAAAGTTAGAGTCCTACTTTGATATTTTCCCTAGGTTAGCTAACCAAAAGATCCACTTTGTTTCTCTTCACCTTGAGGGCTTTGCTCATACATGGTGGAGGTACATAAATAGGGAAAATCAACATATTGATAGTAATTCAATTCTAATATGGCTTAGGTGTTTGTATCTCCCATTGAGAAAGAATAGTTGGCAAGAAGATGGTGGTATCAATTGGACCAAAGAAGCCTATCAGTTATAGAGAGTATACAAATCAGTTTTTGAATCTCACCATGTATGTTGAGAGTGTGAGTGATGATACAAAGTTACACAAGTACATCTATGGTCTAGAGCCTAATTTGTCAACTGATGTTATGGCCCAAAAACCCACCATATTATTCCATGTCATTGAGCTAGCAGAGATGTATGCTCATAAGTATAGAGGAATAATCCAATGTAGGATTCTTTTGGATGGCAAAGGGTTATTGGTAAACATGGTAACTTTGATAGCAATCATGGAGGTTCCAATACTTCATTTGGTAGTCCCAAAGTCCCTACATACCCTACTTTCAATGCTTCAAGATAGCAAAGAAAAGAAAAGGATCTATGCTTCAAATATGGTGAAAAGTATATGGCTGATCATGCATCTAAGTGTACTTTCAAGAATGCCAAGATTGAGAATTACAATATGATAGCACTTGAGGATGTGGATGATGAGGTTATTGATGAACCAAGAGTGAGTGCACAAGCTGAATTTGAAGAGCTTGATGAGGATCTTGATCCTAATTAGACTTATGTGGTTGCATATAGATTTCCATTTGGATCCTAGTGGGCATATTCCTTTTGATCCTAGTGGGATGCTTAGATAGGTTCAAAGAGTCCTACTACACTTTGTATAAAGGATACCATTTATTTACGAAAAGGACATGTTTATCATGATCGATAGTGGTACTACATAGTTTTGTGAATAAGTTAGTTATGGATAGGTTACATTGTTTTCTGAGAGTGAAGTTTTGAGCCCGGGATGTGCCTAAAATTTGCTAAAAATTTTGAAATTTAGGGAAAAATATTTAACATCAAAGGCGGCGGCTGCAGCTAGGACGATTTTAAGCACCAAGTGAAAGACGACTTTTAAAAGGCGCCCGAGCGACACTTGTGGATTTTTGATAATTTTTTCGACTGCCGTATGGGATGTCGGGAGCTGCCAGTCAGTGTAGGATGTCAAGACGGACGTGCAAGATTTTTCAAAGGCTGAAACGGAGTCCGGACGCGAAAGAGGTCGAAAATTGGCCAAGATTTGAAGAGGTGGACAAAACCTAGGACCAAAGGGGGGGCGCCCTTTGGGATTTTTGACCCCCCCCCCCCCTCAAATTTTATGGAAAAAAAATGTGGAGGAAGCGTGGATATGGCAGCAACAACAAACGTCGAAAAATGTGCCATTCCCCCCCCCCCCCCCCCAAATCATGATTATGGGCTGCAAATAAGCTATGCAACAGACATTGGGCATCAACTTCTCCCTCTTGGCTGATCATATCGCCGGTCCTCACGCGCGATATGGCTGTCTAGATGAAGAGATCAAAATCTAGTCTTTCTCTCTCCTCCCTCTCTCTCTTCCCTATGGCCTGTTCATGTGCACCATCTTGAAGGAGGAACCGGGAGGGAGAATGAAGAAAATGGTGATGGAGATTGATGGAGATGCTGAACATTGATGTACAGCATTGGATTGAGAGCAATGGAGGCTCTGTCTGCTGGTTATGCAGCCATTTAAGGCATCTCGGGTTATGTAAAAACACGGTATGATCATTTTTATGAAGAAAATGAAGGATTTTTTATAGTTTATGATGATATTTATATTCTTATTGGATAAAAATTTGTTTGTGTGCTGGTTGCATCATGATTAATTGTTGTTTATAAAAAAATCTTGATTTTGCAATGATTTACATGCTCTATTTAATTCTTGTAAACCTGAAATGCGGTTTTTAGGAGGTAAAATGGTAGTTTTTCCGTTTCGGGTGGGTAAAAGGTGTTCCCATGGGGGAAAAATGGAAGATAATTTGAATGTTAGTATGCTGAAGTGATTGGAACAAGAAGAATCAAAAAATAGTATATTTAATTGCCAAATAAATCAAGAAAATGGAAAAAATAGAAATACGTCTTACAAAAATAAGGAAAAATATGATGATTGTTTGTGGATGTATGGTAGTGGCAAAGCATGAAGTTTAGCCTTAGTTTTCCCTATCTCTTTGTCAAAGTTTGTGATTTATTGCTTTTTATGCATCAAAACATGACAAAATGAACCTCTACACCTATGCAACGAAAGCAATACCTAAACGTAGGGGGTTGGAATGTTTGAATGGTGCGGTTTGCATGCTGATTATGGCTGATTTTCTGATGCACATCATGGCATAGAGTCTGTTGTACTTTAATTAAGAGGATAGTAGCATGAGTGTTGTCTTGGTGCTATTCTTACATCGCCGCAACAGGTTAGTAAATGCATTGTCATATATTACCTACATTTTCAAAGAGCTTTCTTTAGACATTGAGCATAACACTTAAGTGCTAATGCTTCTCTTAAACAAGAAAACTGATAAACACAAACATGGGATTGGTCACATTCATCATTGCAAAAATATATTGTTTACTGTCAGAATTGGGAGACCTGGCGCGTGTATCCCCGCGAAATCATCAATGGTGGTCGTCGGCCTAAAATCGGCCGACCGAGCGCGTCTGACAACGCGTCTACATCTTAGTGTAGACGCAGACATAGATGCAAAAAATGTTTCCTCTCAGAGCGCCTGAGAGTGCGTCTTCGTGCGCGTGTGCTCTGCAGTGTACAGGCGATGATACACGCGCTGCACAGAAGGTTGACCTGCAGTCTACATGCGATTATACACGCTCATTGACCTGGAATGCGCATCTGACAGCGCGTCTGTGCTGCATCTTAGATGCGCAGATAGATGCACTGCCTGGTTGTGCACAACATGTTCCTGATTGAAAATTATGCTTGAGCACTTTAGGAGCATCCACTTTTGCATGTGCATGTAAACCGTGGTATCAGAATACAAAAGAGTGGATGCATAGCACCTGTTTTCAATGACAATGACCCACGCTTGAGTGTGGAAAGGCATCCTTAGCCGTAGGATAGACGTTCGTTTCTTGGGGGATTATTTGGTAAGGACACATGGTATCTCGTGGAGTACTTTCGAAATGAAAGAGTGGAGTTTGTTCATTTGTTTTATAAGTTGAGTAGCACATCAAGGGGCCAATCCCTGCGATGTAGGAGAGCTGCAGTGGGACCGTGGTGATTCCACCAAGTGGTTGTCTCCCATGTATGTGATTATCATGGCATTTATTGCCAATGTGTATGGGCTCTGTGGACTTTATAGAAAGGGAAACATTGGACTACAAAACTATAAACGCATAGATTAGGCTTCAGGATAGATAGTCCTTTAGCAGCAGATTGAGGCTCCTAGCCCGAGAGGCCATGTGCGTGTGTTTGTCTGTCATGAGCATGAGGTCCGGCTAGTGCCATAGCCAGTGCCGGCCCATTTGAGGTCCCATCAGTGGTGCGTCTGTCGGGAGCTGCCAACAAGTGGTGGTTCTCGAATCTAGGGTTTTTAGGGACCAAAAAAGTTTGTTTATGTCCTCTGACAAGGATTGTCAAGCCAAAATACAAAAAGTAGAACGTGCTGAGAGGGCTAGACAGTGGTTGGAGATTGTAAGTCGTTATTCTCCTCAAAGGAATAGCCCGATATGCATAAGAGGCAGTGGTCTTAGTAACCAAACTGCTGCACATAGTCCTTTAGGTGCAGGAGGAAGCGCAAGTTCTTCCTCTCTTCCACCAAGTCAACCCACTTCAAGCGGGGGTGTGATTCCATGAGTCCAAACTCCTATTGTCAATCCAATTATCGTCATGGCACAACCCATTGCAATTCCTGCAGGGATGCCGAAACTGCCAACTTTAGGAGTTCCTTTGCCCATTTTTAATGGGTTAGTAGAAGAAGATGCTGAGTTTCACATTTGTGAATTCCAAAGATCCGCATCCAAGATGAGGGATATCTGATGATGTTCTTTAACATGACATTAAAAGGAAGGGCTGCAGTATGGTATCATAGCATAGAGACTGGAACCATCACCACAATCTACCAATTTTATGCAGCTTTTCGAGGAGAATATGCCCCTAAAAGAGGTGGCCAATAGTGGTTGCATGTTTTGAATGTAACATGCCAAGACCCCCATGAGAATGTGAAAGCCTATGCCAAGAAGCTTAAGGAAGTGTTTCGTAAGTTACAAACTTACATTCCTATTCCGCCCGCTGCCCAATTGCAATACTTCTTGCATGGATTGGATTTCAATATTCAGGTACAATTGAGCATTGTGGCTTTGGCTGATATAGACACCGCCATCACGTGGGCAGAAGGAGTAGAGTCACGACTACAAACGGCCTACTTCTCTCAAATAAATCGTAATGCGGGTCTAGTACCTGGAGGCAATTTACCATTGATGAATGGAAGTCAAGGGATGCCTATGAATAACCCTAATGGGAGAGGAAGCATGGTTCAAAATGTACCTTTGCTGCCAGCTCCTCCCAGTGTGACTATGCCTATGGCTAGTAAGTTGGCTCCACCAAATGTTGGAGGCCAAGCTTCGAACCCTAATGTATTCCTATGAGTCAACAACCAATGCCCAATCAAATCGTTAGGCCAATGGAATGATGGATAGACGATCAAGGCTATGAGTCGAGTGCCTCTAATGTCCTTGGTGAAGTTAAGGATATGATGAAGCACTACAGTGACATGATTTCTGAACAATATCCGTAAATAGCTATTGACGTCAATTTCCTGAAGAAGCAGCAGAATCTGATAGGGAGTCGATGCCCTGAAGAGGGTGGTCCCTCAAGATTCAGTTGTAAGTGGTGTGGCGGACAACATTTCCCTAGAAATTGTCCAAATGTTAAATGTGATATTTGTGGGAAGTCGGGCCATTTAGCTGCTACCTATTGGAGTAAGATTAGTTCCCTCCAACAAGGGAGTAAACAGATAGGTCGAGTTAATCATAGAGCACAAGGTAGTAACCTCTAGCAAAATGATGGACCCAGACAAATATTGCAAAGGGGAAAGACCACTATAGAAGAGTTGCCACAAGGCAATGGAGTCAGCCTTATCGAGGCTGTACGCGTCAATGGCGCTGAAACCTCTAACCTACGACCCATGACAAGAGGCCAAAAGGCTAAAGAGGGTGATAGAGATAATGCAAAACCGGTCGAGGGAAACCCTAAGCAAGGAGATAAGGGGACGCAAGTCCTGAATCCTGGCATGGAAGGTGGACCTCTAAGGCCTATTGACAAAAAAATCAATCCTAAGGAGGAAGTGCCAAGAAAGAAGGCAAGAGCTAAAAAAGAAGCACCAAAGCCGGTCCCTAGACCAAAAGAAAGGATGGTTTAGCGAGAAAAGAGAGCTTTGGCTACCTATCATGATTTTGATTTAGCAAGTTCTCTGTGCAAAGTCAAACCAGATGTAAACCTCTTACAATTGATTAAATTATCTCCAGGAGTGCGCAAGGAATTCAAGAAGATCCTGCCTATTGGGTATATTATTGTAGAACATTTGGGCATAGCATGAGTAGAGGAAGATTGGTTTGATCATGCTGAAAAGAATTTCCCTAGGGTTCCAGCATACGTGGATGGAATATTAGTAGAGCATGCTATCGTAGACATTGGGTCCTCCGTCAATATCATGAGTTTAGAGTTGATGGAGAGGTTGGGTCTAGGCATCCAAAAAGATAGCTCCACCCTTCTTAGAATGGCTGATGATAGTCTAAGGCAACCAAAAGGTTGTGTTACTAAAGTCCATGTTACAATTGCAAGTGTGGAATGCTTCTTGGACTTTAGGGTGATAAGATTTGCAGGACGTCCTAGCTATCGAGTCTTGCTAGGCAGGCCTTGGATCTTACGAGCAAAGTGTCAAGTTGATATACCCGCCAATCAAGCGGTTCTAGGTAGAGGTGCTAATCGAGTAATAGTTGATGCTTACCCTGAGTCTCCTCAGAGTGAGAGAGCTCCTTTATCCTCTACTGAATTAGAAACAGCAGATGATCCATCTGGTAGTGAGACATCATCCAACGATGAATCTAAAGAGGGGTCCACTATAGAGGATATTTATCAGATAATTTTAAATGAGTTGATAGAGCTGCAAGATAGGATAAGAGACGCGGATGTGATTGAGTTGGACCTTGGCACACCGAATGATTTGCAGCCAATTAAATTAGGTTCCATGCTCAGTCTAGCAAAAAGGGAGGACTATGTGTCCTTGATTCAAGAATTCCGCGACATCTTTGCTTGGAGTTATGACGAGATGAGAGGCATTCCTCCCATCCTGGCTGTTCATACTATTCTTGTAAAAGAAGGCAGTCGTCCTGTGCGTCAGAAGGTAAGGCGTATGCCTTTTGAATTGAGGGATGGGCTGTTTGATGAGTTACAGAAGTTACAAAAAGCTTGTTTAATCTTCCCTGTACAGCACACAAAATGGTGTTCACCAATTGTTATCAGGAAGAAGAAAAACAACCAGATCCGACTATGTGTAGATTTTAGAGAGCTGAATAAGCAGACAGTTAAGGATTACTACCCATTGCCATTTATTGACCAGATTTTGGATCAATTAGCGGGTAGGAAAATATATTCGTTTATGGATTGCTTTGCGGGTTACAACCGGATGGCAATTGCAGAAGAGGACAAGTTGAAAACAACTTTCAGTACTATCTTTGGTACTTTTGTGTACCATGTGATGGCCTTTGGTTTGTGCAATGCACCTGGATCATGGCAACGAACAGCAGACAAGACCTTTGGTGACATCTTCCTAGATGAGTTGAAAGTATTTATCGATGACCTGGGGGTAGCCACTGTAAGGGAAAGGATGTTGATTATTTTAAGAAAGTGCTTTGAGCGTTGCAGACAATTTTGTATTGCTCTTAACCCATGGAAGTGTGTCTTTGGAGTGCCTTATGGGCTATTGCTAGGCCATGTGGTCAGTTCAGTAGGGATCGCAAGTGACCCTGAAAAGATAAAGTTATAGTCGCTATGAGTCCACCACGCACTCCGAAAGAGGTACATAGCTTTCTGTCATCGATAGGGTACTCTCGGAGGTTTATAAATACCTAGGCAAAAAGAACGTTGCCACTAATGAACTTATTATCCTTTAGCTGTCTATTTGTATGGAGCGACCCTTGTAAGGTAGCTTTTGAGGATGTGAAACAGGAGCTAGTAAAAGCACCAGTTTTAAAAGCACCTAAAAGAGACGAGGTATTTTACATGTTTTCAGTCGCCACCATAATGAGAGAATTTAGAAATGCCTTGCGTGACTGAGTGCATCGACAACTACATTCTCTTTTCCAGGCCTATATTTGATTTCAAAATCGTATTCTTCCAGCACTTTGATCCATCGACATTGCCTCATATTAAGCTCATTTTGGGTGAAGATCCATTTAAGACTCTTGTGGTCCATTACTAAGGAAATTTTTTTACCTAGAAAGTAATGTCTCCAAATTTTAAGAGCATGGATGACAGCCAATAGCTCCAGGTCATGGGTAGCATAATTTCTTTCATGGCTCTTCAATTTTCTTGAAGAATATGCTACGGGATGACCTTCTTGCATAAGTACACATCCTAAAGCAAGTGTGCTAGCATCAGTTACCACTTCAAACTCCTTACTAAGATCAGGAAGTTTCAAGATGGGTGTTGATACTAAGCTTTTCTTTAGTTTTTCAAAGCTGGTCTGTTCGGCAGGTGACCATACAATTGCTACGTGCTTCTTTAGTAGATCAGTCAGAGGTGTTGCAATCAAAGCATAATCTTTGATGAAAAATCTATACCACCCTGTCAACCCAAGAAAACTTCATATTTCTTTGACAGAAGTTGGTGTTAGCCATTCCAAAACGTCTTTGACCTTAGCTAGTTCTACTGAAATTCCTTCTGCTGATACAATGAATCCCAGATATTCAATCTATTGCTTGAAAAATGTGCACTTCTTTTTCTTGGTATAAAGCTTGTGTGCTCTCATTGTTTCAAGAATAATGCGAAGCCGGGGTTCATGATCCTTTTCTTATTTTGAGTAGACTAGGATATCATCAAAAAAGACGAGTATAAAGTCTTCAAGATAGGCCCTAAAGATATCCTGCATTAACCTATTGAAGGTAGCAGGAGCATTCGTCAGCGCGAATGACATCACTAGGAATTCAAAGTGTCCATACCTTGTACTAAATGCAGTCTTCGGAATATCTTCTTCTTTGATCCTAATGTGATAATATCCAGATCTGAGATCTATCTTTGAGAAGATCTTCACCCCTTGAAGGCGGTCAAGTAATTCATCTATTCTTGGAATGGGGTATTTATTTTTTATGGTTGCTTGATTTAACCCTCTGTAGTCAATGCATAGGCGAAGCGTTCCACCTTTCTTTTTTTGGAACAACACTGGAGCTCCCCATAGTGAACTACTAGGATGGATGTAGCCTTGATCTAATAGTTACTTGAGTTGCTCTTTCAGTTTGATAGCTTCCAGAATGGACATCTTATACGGCCTCTTTGCAACCGGTGCAGCTCCTAGCACAAGTTTGATTTCGTGGTCGACTTTCCTTTGGGGAGAAAGTTCCGTCAGATCTTCAGGGAATATGTCTGCGTATTCCTTTAACCATGAAGGTTCTTCTCCAGATTCCTGATTCTGATCTAGCTTATTTAGTTTAATTAGATAGAAGGTAGACCTTTTTGAACACCTTTTATTATCCGTGTTGCGTTTGCCAATTGTATTTTTGGCTTATTGGCCTCACCTTGAGTCGTGACTAGTTCCCCTTCAGAATTTCGGAAGGAGACTTGGCCCTTCCCATAATGGATGTGGGCATTGTTGGGTATTAGCCAATCCATTCTGAGTAAACATTCGTGAACACCTAGGTTCATTACCCTAAATCTCACAGAAGTTGGCTTCCCACCCAGTAGGAATTTCACCTTAGCGGTTTGCCTAGTACAAGTGACTTCACAACCATTTGCTAATTCCACAAGTAAAGTAGGTGCATCTATTGTGGCTATCCCTAATCTTTTTGCACAGATTGGTGAAATGAAGGAATGTGTACTACCACAATCAATTAGGTTTTTAAAGCTTTTACCTTGATATTCTGATGGAGTTTGAATCACAGAGAATTGGCGATTTGGACCCTTCTTGTGAAGAGTGGCATGAACCATTTCCCTCTCAATGTCAACATCCATGGATGGATCTTCTTCATTGTCCAGATCCTTATTGGAAACACTAGAGGTTCTCTCTCTAGCCATAACGGTGGTTCCTTAGCCATGAGTGGCTCTATTTTGACCTTGGAATCGCCCTTGTTGATGTCCTCTGCTAAGCTTGGGACACTCCCTCTTAAAGTGTCCGAGCTCGTTGCAATGGAAGCAACGTGGGCTGCGATCATTGCTTTGTGTTGGAACAAAGTTGTTGATAGCATTGGCCCTAGCTTTCTTTCTTTGGCCCTGATTCTGATCCTGCGCTCTCTTAGTCTGAGCCATAGACATACCCTTATTCTGATCTTTGTAAGGCCAAATCCTATTGTTCCTTGGTTTGGTCTGCACTTCATGTATTATTGGAGCAGCTCGAATGAGTGCGTCTTGTAGGTCCGTTGGGCGCATTGATTCCAATTGAGTGTTTATGGGTGGATTCAATCCAACATAGAATTTTGACACCTGTTGTGTCATATCCATTGGGGGTGCATACTTTAGGAGTGAAACGAACTTCAAATAATACGCTTCTAGGGATAATCCTAGCTGCTTCAAGTCATAGAATTCATTCATTCTCCGAGATCACTTGGTCTCTACACCACTGTTTCCACCAAAGTCTCGCTTCGTAAGCTTGAGTTTAGCGAGCATGGCTTGGTTTGCAGGTACAGTTCCTGCTGCCTCAAAATAGTCCTCCATGGACTCAATCCAGATCTTGGCGTCGGCTTGAACAGTCCTTTCCTTGCCATCAGACTCGGGTGGCTTAATTTGTTTGAGAAGGAATTTCTTCTCTTGAGCCATAGGTGGACTTAGTGCAAGAGTTGGATTTGGAACCTGCACTTGGGGTTGTGTCTGAACAATAAGATTCTTTATGTTAACATCTTATCATACATCCCCATATTATGTTAATATGTCTAGCATAACTTTTTAGTTAAGTGATTTTATCACTTAACACCACAATTAACATTTATGATCAAGATAGACGATTGTAAAAAGTCTTATTTAGTCATGAGGGCATAACCCCTTAACTACACTTATTTTGGATAAGTAAGACAGGCTGATTGACACATCAGCTTGGGAAAAATAGGATTGTGTTACAATTGGCTACAAGGATGGAATAATAATATGGAGGGGGGTCATGGATTTTCAGGAAACGATAAGTCATAGGAAGCTTGGGGTATCCCTTCCTTTGATACATGTTCTTCTCATAGCACCCTAATACTTTGATTCTATCATCAGTAGAGATCACTCAGGTCACTTCTTCATAGATATACTTATTCTACTTGACTTGCCGTCTGCTAACGTGAAAAGTTGCGTTTACGTGAGCTACGACAAAGATGAACAGCTTCACAATCTTTAAATCCTCCATCCACTTGATTCTCTTCAAGTTGGTTTGAAGGTACGCAAGTCGGTGGGCTGCTATGTAGTATATTCCTGAATCTCCCGTCCATCTCCGCTCCGCATATAGGGGTGAAGGATTATAGATGCGGTCCAAGATATCGATCATGCCAAGACTCTGGCGATAATTCGAAGCACGCATTGTAATCATGAACATGACCTGGAACACCAAGAACTCCATAAGTGAGTAAGGAAATATTTTCAACAAAAAACACTGCTCTATTCCACTCACCTTCCCCTGACTATTTCCTTATTCCTTTTATTTTCCTCAATTAAGCCCCCTTGTAATCCCTGGATCTCTTTGGTTCGCTCTGATACCAACTGTAACATGTCCGCTCATCTACTTGTGGGACACGTCCTAGTAGCCCATCAAGAAGAGAGTCTAGAAAGTGCCGCCTGGCACTCGCAAGGAATGTCACAGGGTTTGCAATCTAGGTCTTCTCGAGTCTACCCCTAGCGGAAGTATCCAGCCGTTCCCACTTAGGATCGACCTGAAGTCAGGGTTTCTTTCCTATCAACAAAGTCTCTAAGAAGTGGCTAGCGTCAAGATCCAGATGACCCAATTTGAGTAGGAACAACAAATTCGAAGCAGATTTATGTTGCACTTGGTTCATGGAGAATGGGAAATGAGAGGGATGTGAAGCTGAACCTCCCTGCCCATAAGGCATAGTCCCATTCCGTTCCCCTAAAACAGCATAAATCGAGATTCTAACTCTACTGACGCTAGGTCTTCTCAGTCTCATTATCACGTCTTTTGAGAAAAGTTCCCAGCTAACCGGGACCACCCTTCTGTAGGATGACCCAAGTCATGTCCACCGCACTTTCCTAGGTTTGCTTAGTTATCTAATTACCTATCACATTATGTTTAACATGCAAAAGCAGCTTCCTTAATTAATCAATTTAAACACAAGTTCCTTCACGTAACTTAGGCATTGACACAAAAACAATGTCAAGCAAATTCCTTTTTCAAATATTTGATCTTTATTTATCATAGTCTCGAAATACATCAAGTATCATGCCTGAAGGCTATCCCAACAATCAACAGGATTGCTGCTCCAAGTTCTGCCCATAGACTAGTACACGGGCCCCGAGATCCCCTCTCGAGTCATGTCGGCCTCTTGTACGGGATCTGGAGGCAAGGAATTTATAGCCAAAGCCTCCCATGGCACCCAAGCGTCCTCCTGCTCCAAGCAGCACCAATGGAGAGACCTCTTGTGGCGGGTTCGGTCCACATACTTGGTGTGGCTAACAACCCCCTTGGATAGGGCCAGGCAGGTTGTCGGAGGTAACTAAACCTACCACTCCCTCCAGGCCTTTAACCTAAAGCATTAAGTGTTTTTCCTTGAATTAGTTCCTTGAGCAAATAAGTTCAAACAATGTACCTAAGTGTACAATCATGATCATTTCAGAGGTCATTTGTATGACCAACTGCTAAGGTGTGATTCCTTTTTCCCGGATGCTCCCAGCGTTCGATCTTGGATCATTCGTGACTTGACGAGATTCCAAGGGCTTGGCAAGCTAGGTTGCTTGTTTCCCCTTTTTCCTTCGGGTTAGGGTTTGTACCCTACCGACCCTAATTATCCTTACCTTAGGTCTTCTTGTAAAATAGGTCATGGACAACCTCGTCGTCCTCAGTTGGTCAACTTGCTGGTTATCTCCTAGATCCCTTGTAGTACCAATGTACCTTTATCTTTGATCTTAATTGATCAAGATTTTCTATCCCCTTAACCATGGTTGGTCAATATGGTTCTCATTAGAATAGTCCATACTCTGACCTAAGTATAATCTTCTTAAGCCCTCTTAATAATGCTCAGAAGCACTAAGCCTTTTCCTATCCCTCTTGAAGTCACCAAGGACTTTAACATGGGACTCCTGGATCTCAGTTCCATTTGGTAGATTGCAAGCAACATTGAATTTTCCCAATGAATTTAATACATGCAACGTAATGCCATGCCTTCACTTCAATGCTTACAATTTTCATATAATCCATACGATATTTCATGCCACACATGCGAATGTACTTCCTATCCATGCAATCTTAACATTATCCTCTCTCTAATTATTTACATGATATATAACCTTTTTGAATGATCTAACTTTATGTGATCATTGTATGAGTCTAGCTGCACTTTAATCTTTTTCAACAGATTACTACGTGTACCTTAGAATCCATCTTGCGATATGGACATGCACCATGTTTCTTTCAAAGTCCTCTAAAATGCATTTAAAGCAAGAACTTATGCAAGGAACAATGCACTTTATACAAGATTTTATGCAAGAATTTTTGGTAATTTACGATGCAGTTTCTAATCAATTCCACCTATTATGATGACATCTCACGACAAAAATTATCTTGCTTGTAACATACATCACAACTAAGTTCATACCTAGGAAATTATCAAACACACAATTAATGCGATGCATTTGAATATGTTTTTTTGCCGTGATATTTATAACCTATGATTTAGTGATAGAGCAACCTGGGTTTGGAGTGAAGTCGTAATTCCAGTGGTATTGATGCCTGACGAATCGTTCGCGGTTGCGGTGCCACCTTGTTTCGAACCTCCATCCACACTTGGAGGGTTTCCAATCATCTTTGTGGAACTACACTTCGGGGCCATAGTTGAAGACGCGTGTACGAGTGATAGAGTTCTCGCACTCTCCTATGCAAGATTCGCTGCCTCTCCTTGAGTGGAGGAAGAGATTGAAGGGGGAAGGGCATATTTCCAAAGATGTTGAGACGGGTGTGTGACCTCTCTTTAAGGAGGGGTTGAAGAAGCTTCCAAAAGCTTCTCTCTCTCTCTCTCTCTCTCTCTCTCTCTCCTTCTTCTTATTCTTCTTCTTCTTCTCTCTTCTTCTTCTTCTTCTTCTTCTCCTCCTCTCTCTCTCTCCCTCTTCTTCTTCTTCTCTTCTTCTCCTTCTCTCTGTCCCTCTTCTTCTTCTTCTTCTTCTTCTTCTTCTTCTTCTTCTTCTTCTTCTTCTTCTTCTCCTCTCTCTCTCTCCCTCTTCTTCTTCTTCTTCTTCTTCTTCTTCTTCTTCTTCTTCTCCTCTCTCTCTCTCCCTCTTCTTCTTCTTCTTCTTCTTCTTCTTCTTCTTCTTCTTCTTCTTCTTCTCTCTACCTCTTCTTCCTCTCTCTCTCTCCCTTCTTCCTCTCTCTCTCCCTTCTTCTTCTTCTTCTTCTTCTTCTTCTTCTTCTTCTTCTCCTTCCCTCGCTCACTCACGGCCGAGGGAGGGGGGGGGGGAAGAGGGTGCAGTCCACAAGGGAGGGAGCCGCTACTGCAGGCCAAGGAGGATGTAACGTGTCCACTTGTTATCTTCAAGACACGTCTTAGCAATCCATCAGAAAGGATGTCTAGAAAGCTCCGCTCGGCACTCCCATGGAATGTTACGGGGTTTGCGATCTATGACTCTCCGCGTCTGCCACTTAGAGGAAGTATTCCGGCCGTTTCCACTTAGGACCAACCTGAATTAGGGTTTTCCCTATTGGTCATTTCCTAACGGCAAATAGCGTCTTGGTCTTTTACTTCAAGCAAATATCTAGTCCCGTATCTTGGTCACTTTACCCAAGAAAGGTACTATATCAGGACAATTATTCATTCTCTTGCAAGATAAACTTGTGTAAGAATATGCCAATCTTATTTCTAGAAATTGGCCATTCCCTTGTGATCAAATCCCAAGATCATGCGACTCTACAACTTGTTGCACAAGTCTCGCATTAAACTATGGGACTATTCTACCCATCAACGGTGTCTTCCACTCACGGTATCATTGATTAGATATAACAATCTGTTCTTGATTGCATTAGGCTGACATTGTTGGTCCTAGGGTTCCGAGTTTCATCTTTTTAGTGAGAGATCCTTAGGAAAACCCTAGATCACTTCTCGCAAGTATGTTCCAATGTCCCTACATTACGTGAATGTGGGCAAGTCTTTAGGGTATCAGAGTTTCATCTTTGGTAAAATGAATGACTAGATAATGTCCCCAATGTGATAACCCTGGTTAGGTCTTTGGGATATGTTGCATTGAATTAACCCTTTCTAAATGAGTACTTCACAGTTTTAGGAGTTTAGGTTTCAAACTAGTTTAACTTGTCTGGTCTTAAACATGATTCATTGTCTATGTATAAGTTGATTTACAAATCCTAACTTTTTGGTTTAAGGTCAAAGCATAGTTTTAGTTATAGCCTAATTCTAATTGATCATCCTATAACATGCAAACAAGATTTATGCTTAAAACATGCAGCCTTTTTCTACTTTCTTTTCCAAATGAATTTTTCATATGCTGAACTTACATGCCCTTTCGTTGATTTAAATTTTAAGGCCACTTGCCTAGAGTTAAATCTTCTTCATGCATCTCTAGCAATTTCCTACGGTTGCTAGCAACTTTCTCTAGGAATCATTTTGAAAAAGATGTTCAATAATGCAATATGTGGTTTATTTCTTCCATGCTTAATCAACGTGTACTATCATAATTCTATTTTGTAAAAATGGACATTAATCTAATTTCAATTCATTGCAGTGCATAAAAACTACTTGCTAGAAATGCATAGCAATCTTTTGCTCACTTTATTTTGTTCATTTTATTGAAAATACTAATGACTGAATTCTTTCGTCATGAGCTATTTCTTTTACATTAGTCAAGGTATTTAAAATGAAAGATGCATCCTATCTCCAAAAATGATCCATGCACGATTGGATTATAATGACGTAAATCAAAAATTAGAAAAAACCTGGACTTGTGGTGAAATGTATACATGGATTCTAGGAGACGATCCTCTTGTGGTTGTGCCTTATGCCTTCTTAGGGGCCATCGCAAATTCCGCCTTTTTGCCTTGGACGTAGAGTTATGATCTTGTCCGTCTTTTCGTACACGAAACTCCCTTTGTGAATCGTCTTTAGAAGGCCTTAAAGACTTGTCGGAGTTGCAATAGGAAAGATGGTTTTTTTGATCCAGTGGATAAATTGAACTTGAGGAGAATCTCTTGGAAAGAAACGGGTTTAAAACTTTGTGGGGATGCTAGAAAAAATGGTTTTTTTTTAAAAACCGGTTATGGTAAGCTTTATGGGAGATGTATGGAAAGGAAAATCCACTCAAATGGAGTTTAAAAACACGGCTTCGGGGTCCTAAATTCTGGAGTGAGACAAGGGAAAAGGAAGTGTAAGGGCCCGCTTGTGAAGGGGTTAAATCCCGAGGAGGGGGTTTTAAAAACCTTTCGAGGTAAGGCTTAGTAAAGCCACAGGAAAGGGCTTAGTGGCTTTTTACAAGATTTGCTGAGACCCCACAGAAAGTAGGGGGGAAACAAGGGTGTATAAGCCCTTTAAAAAAAAGGTATTTTATGTGGGAGGTTTTACCAAGCCCACATGGACAAGGGTTAAGAGGACCCACAAAGAAAAATGGGGGGGGGGGGGGGGATGGGTGGTGTAATATAGAAGGGCCTAAATAGGCCACATGAAGGGGGGCTTCTTAGGAGGCTATAGAAGCTTCCTAAGAAGCTCCTGATGCTTCTGGTAGAGTCGTGGAAGGCCCATGTGGTGAGAGGGAAGGCAAGGCAAACAGACAGACAGCAGTGAGCTCCTCTTCCTGATCTCCCTGGCGGCAACCGGTCTCCCGCTGCTGCTGCAACTCACGGGCCTCTCCCAGCCCAAGCTCCTCTTCCTGATCTCCCTGATGGCGACTAGCAGAGACTCGGCTCCTTCCTCCAGCCTTTCCCCCCTCTAATAGTGACAACGCGGCCCCCTTCCCAAAGCTTGGCAAGAGCTTCAACAGTCTCGTGTTGGCTGCAAATTGTCGGCGTTGCGAAATTTGGACGCAAGAGTCTCCTTTTGTCTGTGTCTGGGAGTCCCCCCCCCCCCCCCCCCCGCATGGTTTATGTAGGTGAGGGGAGGGGATCCTCCCTTCCCTACGCAGCATTGTGCATGCCATCTCCCTTCTTGCGAGCTCTAGCAAGGAGCTTGAGGGCTCATGCTATTCCTTTCTCCTCTAGCATGACAGTCGGCTGGAGGAGAGAGGGATAATCGATTAAAAAAATTTCCATAATTCAATTAATGACCTCCTATTAAGCGTAGGTTCATGTGAAGAATGCGTACTTGGTAATCCGGAATGTTACATTCTCTCCCCCTTGGAGGAATCGAGATGTCCTCATCTCGAGATAAACTAGGGATATTGGTGGTTGAGAGTGCTTTCATCTATCCAAGTGGTATCCTCTTTGGGATAATCTTTCCACTGGACAAGGCATTGTCTCAAGGTTCTGGATCTTAGTTGTCTCTCCCTAACATCTAAGATCTTGTCAGGCCTTAGTTCAAGGACTCCCTGACTAGGCATTACAACTTGATGGTCATCGAGTACATGGTTAGGATTAGGTACATACTTCTTCAATAGGCTTATATGGAATACATTATGAAATTTTAGGTTCTCAGGGAGTTGCAGTCTATAAGCATTAGGTCCTAGGTACATACTTCTTCAATAGGCTGATATGGAATACATTATGAACTTTTAGGTTCTCAGGGAGTTGCAGTCTATAAGCATTAGGTCCTAGGCACTTGAGGATCTTGTACGGTCCACAATACCTTGGACTTAGCTTTTTGCAATCTCCTAAGGATAGAGAACTCTTCTTTGGGCGTAGGCGAATGAAGACCATGTCTCCTTCCTTGAAGATTCTATCTTGACGCTTCAAATCCACGTATGCCTTCTGTCTATCCTTGGCGGCTTGGACGTCCTGTCTTATTGACTTCATTTGGTCATCCATCTCTTCCAACATCTGCCTTGAAGCTTCAACTCTCAAGGTTGGATCTGAGAAATTTAGGGGACTTCAACAGTCATGACCATACAATGCTTGGAAAGGGGTCATCTGAATGCTCTATTGGTAAGAAGCATTTTAGGCAAATTCAACCAAAGGCAAGTATTGAATCCACCTTTTTGGCTCACGACAGCAGTGTGCCCTAAGCATATCCTCGATGACTTGATTAACTCGCTCTGTTTGGCCATCTGTTTGGGGATGGTAAGCTGTGCTAAAGCAAAGTTGAGTCCCAATGGCTTCAAAGATAGCTCTCCAGAAGTGTGATGTGAAGAGAGAATCACGATTACTAATGATTCTTCTGGGAAGCCCATGTAGCTTGAATATCTCCTTGATAAACAATCTTGCAATATCTGAGGCTTTATAGTTTTTCTTTACTGGAATAAGGTGTGCAACCTTAGTAAGCATCTCAACCACAACCATGATGGAGTTGTATCCTCCCTGAACTTGGGGTAGGCCAATAAGAAAGTCCATACTGATGAATTCCCATTTCATTTGGGGAATGTCAAGTGGTTGTAACTTCCCTGGCATCTTGACATGTTCGGCTTTGATACGTTGACAATACAAACATTCAGTGACATATTTAAGAATGTCACCTTTAAGCCTCTCCCAATAGTAGCTCTTCCTAACTGCATTGAGAGTCTTGGCATAGCGAGGATGTCCTGAGAAAGGGGAATCATGAGCTTCCCACAATATCTTCTGCCTAAGTGACTGGCCCGCTGGTATACATAGCCTCGTTCTATAGTAGACAAGTCCACTATTGACAGAGAATTCATGATACTTAGCCCATAGCTTTTGATCCTGGTCCTTGATAGAGATCTCTCCTAGCATCTTCTGATATGCTAGATCATGGCATGCTTCCTCTCCAGCTAACTCAACTGTTGGATTGTTTGGCATGGACACCTTGGTGGCTAGAGATCTAGTTGTTGATGGATTTTGCAAGATTAGAGAATTAAGGAATGCCTTGCGACTGAGTTCATCGGCAACTACATTCTCTTTTCTTGGTTGGTACTTGATTTCAAAGTCATACTCCTCTAGCACTTCAATCCACCGATGTTGCCTCATGTTGAGCTCGTTTTAGGTAAAGATCCACTTGAGACTCTTATGATCACTCAGAGTAAACTTGTTACCCAACAGGTAGTGTCTCCAAAGCTTTAGAGCATGGATGACAGCTAACAATTCAAGATCATGCGTAGCATAATTCTTCTCATGACTCTTCAATTTCCTTGAAGATTATGCTACAGGATGACCTTCCTGCATGAGCACACAACCTAAGGCAAGCGTGCTAGCATTTGTTACTACCTCAAACTCCTTATTGAGGTCTGGAAGTTTTAGGATAGGTGCTGATGCCAAACTTTGCTTCAATCAAAGCTGGTTTGTTCGGGAGTTGACCATGCAATGGATGTTTGCTTCTTCAGTAAGTCCGTCAGAGGTGCTGCAATCAAAGCATAGTTTTTTATGAAGACCCTATACCATCCTGTCAATCCAAGAAAGCTACGTATTTCTTTGACAATTGTTGATATTGGCCATTCTAGCACATCTCTTGGCTGGGTCCACTGAGATTCCTTCTGTTGATACAATGAATCCCAGATATTCAATCTGACGTTTGAAGAATGCACACTTCTTCATCTTAGCATACAGCTTATGTGACCTCATTGTCTCAAGGACAATCTAAAGTTGGGGTTCATGATCTTCTTCCTGTTTAGAATAGATTAGAGTGTCGTCGAAGAAGACAAGCACGAAATCATCAAGATATGGCCTAAAGATATCCTACATTAACCTGTTGAGGTGGCAGGCACATTCATAAGCCCAAATGGCATAAGTAGGAACTCAAAGTGTCCATATCTTGTATTGAAGGCCGTCTTTGGGATATCTTCTTCCTTGATCCTTATCTGATAGTAACCAGACCTGAGATCAATCTTGGAGAAGATCTTCGCACCCTGAAGACAATCAAGAATCTCATCTATTCTAGGAATAGGGTACTTGTTCTTGACAGTTGATTGATTCCCTCTGTAACCAATACACAGTCGAAGTGTTCCATCTTTCTTTTTCTGGAACAGTACTAGAGCTCCCCATGGTGAACTGCTAGGATGGATGTAGCCCTGATCTAGTAGTTGCTTGAGTTGTTCCTTTAGCTCAATTGCTTCTAGGATGGACATTCTATAAGGTCTCTTTGCAATTGGTGCAGCTCCTGGTACTAGCTTGATCTCATGATCCACTTCTCTTTGAGACGGAAGTTCTGTCAACTCTTCAGGAAATACATCCGCATATTCCTTTAGCCAAGAAGGTCCTTCACTAGACTCTTGCTTCTGATCTAACTTGTTGATCTTAATTAAGTAGACAGGTAGTTCTTTTCTGACTCCCTTTATAATCCTAGATGCTTTGGCCAATTGAATTTTTGGCACTCCAGCCTCACCTTGAGTTGTGACCAAATCCCCTTTAGAGTTTCGAAAGGAAATTTGGCCCTTTCCACAATGAATGTAGGCATCATTAGCTTTAAGCCAATCCATTTCGAGTAGACACTCATGGATACCTAAATTCATGACTTTGAATTTGACAAAAGTCGTCTTTCCTCCCAGAAAGAATTCCACCTTAGCAGTTTGCCTGGTACAAGTAACCTCACGACCATTTGCCAATTTCACAAGTAAGATAGGTGCTTCTACTGTGGCTATTCCTAATTTTTTTGCACAAGTTGGTGAGATAAAGGAATGTGTACTGCCACAATCAATCAAGGTCTTGAAACATTTACCTTGATAGTCTGACGGTGTCTGAATCACTGAGAACTGGCGATTCAAGCCTTTCTTGTGTAGAGCGGAATGGACTGTCGCCCTTTCAAATTCTGCTTCCATGGTCGAATCTTCTTCTTCTTCGCACATTTTCCTATTGGCAATGCAGCCGGTTCTTCCTCTGTCTCAGGTAGCGGCTCCCTGTCCACATCCCATTCCATGAAAAGGTGCTTGGCGATGTCCTCCTCCAAGCTTGGGACATTGCCTCTTGAAATGACGGGGCTCGTTGCAGTGGAAACAACAGAGGTTTCGGCCATTGCTTTGAGTAGGGACAAAGTTGTTGACATTATTAATCCTTGCTTTCTTTCTTTGTCCCTAATTCTGACCTTGAACTCTCTTCTTCTGAGGCCTGAATGCTCCTCTGTTCGGGTCATTATAAGACCAAGTTTTGTTACCTCTTGGTCTAGCCTTTACCTCCTGAATTATAGGGGCAGCTCGAATGAGTGCGTCTTGTAGATCCGATGGGTGCATAGATTCGAGATGGGTATTCACTGGTGGGTTTAATCCAACACAAAATTTTGACACCTGTTGTGTCATGTCCATCTGTGGCGCATACTTAAGAAGTGAGATAAATTTGGAGTAGTATGCGTCAAGAGTGAGTCCCAATTGTTTTAGCTCATAGAACTCATTCATTTTCTGCGTGTGATACGCAAGTGGTAAGTATCTTCCCTGTACGGCTTTCTTCAACTTCTCCCAGGTAACAGATCCTTCCATGATCCCTTGATCTCTGCACCATTGCTTCCACCAAATTTTGGCCTCACCGGTGAGCTTCAACTTGGCGAGCATAGCTTGATTGGCAGGTGCAGTACCGGATGCTTCAAAGTAATCCTCCATGGATTCAATCCAAATTTCAGCATCTGCTTGGATGGACTTGCCTCTCCCATCAAATTTGGGCGGCTTAATTTGCTTGAGAAGAAACTTCTTCTCCTGGATTACAGCAGTACTTGATGTAGGAGGCGAACTGAGAACCTGTACCTGGGGTTGTGCCTGGATAAAGGTTTCTTAATGTTATTACACGATAATCGTTATGATTTATATTTCATCTCCATTTCCGCTATCAAACAAGCAATCTAACCACTTAACTTTTTATCAATTCTCATGCACAATCAGACATTGATAAAAAGAAGTCTTATTTATATTTATATGGGCATAGCCCTTTTGGAATACAACATGTCTTGGGATGATAAGCCAACTTTTTACATTTAGTTTGGGGAGAATAATGTTGTATGACATTTATCTACAGGAACTGGATAATAGTATGGTTTTGGGTCATGGATCTTTAGGAATCGGTAAGTCATTGGAAGATCAGGATATCCTTTTCTTTGGAACCCATTCTTCTCATGGCGCCCTAACACCTTGATCCTGTCGGCGGGGATTACACAGGTCACTTCCTCATATACATATGAGTTCAGCTCAACCCTCCGACCTCGAATATGTAAAGTTGAATTTACGTGAGTCTCCACAAAAATTAACAGCTTCACGACTTTCAAGTCTTCCAACCACTTGATCCTCTTTAGGTTGGTTTGAAGATATGCAAACCGGTGGGCAGCTATATAGTAGATTGTTGAGGTACCCGTCCATCTTCGTTCCATGTACAAAGGCGATGGATTATAGATACGTTCTAGGATGTTCATCATCTCAACCCTTTGTCGATAATGCGGGGAATGCATCACAATCATAAACATGACTCGAAATACCAAGAACCTATTCCATGCTTCATATATCTGCAAACATTTGCTTTACTTCACCTCAATAAGGTTTCATAAAAACAAATCCTTTGTTTGTTGGCTCTGAGACCAACTGTAACGTGTCCACCTGTTACCTTCAGGACACTCTTAGCAGTCCATTGGAAAGGATGTCTAGAAAGCTTTGCCCGGCACTCCCATGGAATGTTACGGGGTTTGCGATCTAGGACTCTCCGTATCTGCCACTTAGCGAAATTATTCTAGCCGTTCCCACTTAGGACCGACCTTAATTAGGGTTTTCCCTATTGGTCATTTCCTAACGGCAACTAGCGTTGAACCCAATCAAACTACTTTACATAGAAATGCCAGGTCTGAAGCAGATTCACGTTGCACTTGGTCCAAGGAGAATGGGAAATGAGATGGATGCGAAGCTCAACCTCTCTGCCATAAGGCATAGTCCCATTTTGTTCCCCTAAAATAATGGAAACATTTATAATCTAAACTCTAGGTCAGCACCGTTTTTCTATTCATATCCTTTGAATGATCTTCTTGTTGTCCATCATGATTGAGAAAAGTTTCCGGCCAATCGGGACCACCCATCTGTAGGATAGACCTATGGCCACATCTCCGCACTTTCCTCAGGTTGTTTTAGTTATTTAATTACCTAACACATTTAGTTGTATATGTAACAACCAGCTTCCTTAATTAGCCCGTTAGGCATTGGTTCCTTCATGTAATCATAGCACTTGACATAGAAAAGCAATGTCAAACAAGTTCCTTTTCAACAGGTTATCATATTTATCTTTGAAATACATAAAGTCTAGCACGTAGGCTTATCCATCATCCGCCCGAAGGCTATCCAGAAATCCACAGGGATCACTAATCCAAGATTCCACCCGTAGATTAGTATGCGGGCCTTGAGATCCAATCCCGAGTCACATTAGCCTCTTGTGCAGGGCCTGAAAGGCGAGGAATTTACGGTCAGATCCTCCCTAGCACCCAAGCGTCCTCCTGCTCCAAATAGCGCTCAACAGAGAGACCTCTCATGCTAGGTTTGGTCCACCTTCCCGGTGCAGTTAACAACCCCTTTGGTTAGGGTCAGGCAGGCAGTCGGGGGTAACGGAAGCTGCCTCTCCCTTCAGGCTTCAACCTGAAGCATTAGATAACATTTATCCTTTAATTCTTTGAGCAAACAAAGAAAAACAGTGCTCTAAAAATGTTACAAGCACAATCATTTGTTATTTTTGGCCAACTACTAAGGAGCGAATCCTTCTTTCTGAATGCATCCCGCACTCAATCCCGGATCAATTGCGACTTGGCAAGATCCCCAAGGGTTTGTTTGTTAACCCTACATCCTGGGTTGGGGCCGTACCCTATTAACTCGACTTTTAATCAAAATCTTTATTCCAATTCACCGATTGGTCTTTTGCTTCAATCAAATATCTAGTCCCGTATCTTGGTCACTTTACCCAAGAAAGGTACTATATCAGGACAATTATTCATCCTCTTACAATATAAACTTGCGTAAGAATCTGCCAATCTTATTTCTAGAAATTGGCCATTCCCTGGTGATCAAATCCCAAGATCATGTGACTCTACAACTTGTTGCACAAGTCTCGCATTAAACTATGGGACTATTCTACCCATCAACGGTGTCTTCCACTCACGGTATCATTGATTAGATATAACAATCTGTTCATGATTGCATTAGGCCGACATTGTCGGTCCTAGGGTTCTGAGTTAGCAAGAGATCCTTAGGAAAACCCTAGATCACTTCTCGCAAGTATGTTCCAATGTCCCTACATTACGTGAATGTGGGCAAGTCTTTAGGGTATCAGAGTTTTAGCTTTGGTAAAACGAGCGACTAGGTAATGTCCCCAACGTGCTAACCCTAGTTAGCTCTTTGGGATATGTTGCACTGAATTAACCCTTTCTAAATGGGTACTTCGCGGTTTTAGGAGTTTAGGTTTCAAACTAGTTTAACTTGTCTCGTCTTAAACATGATTCATTGTCTATGTACAAGTTGATTTACCAACCCTCACTTTTCGGTTTAAGGTCAAAGCATAGTTTTAGTTATAGCCTAATTCTAATTGATCATCCTATAACATGCAAACAAGATTCATGCTTAAAACATGCAGCCTTTTTCTACTTTCTTTTCCAAATGAATTTTTCGTATGCTGAACTTACACGCCCTTTCGTTGATTTAAGTTTTTAGGCCACTTGCCTAGAGTTAAATCTTCTTCATGCATCCCTAGCAATTTCCTACGGTTGCTAGCAACTTTCTTTAGGAATCATTTCGAAAAAGATGTTCAATAATGCAATATGCAGTTTATTTCTTCCATGCTTAATCAAAGTGTACTATCATAATTCCGTTTTGTAAAAATGGACATTAATCTAATTTCAATTCATTGCAGTGCATAAAAACTACTTGCTAGAAATGCATAGCGATCTTCTGCTCACTTTATTTTGTTCGTTTTATTGAAAATACTAATGACTTAATTCTTTCGTCGTGAGCTATTTCTTTTAAATTAGTCAAGGTATTTAAAACGAAAGAAACATCCTATCTCCAAAAATGATCCATGCACGATTGGATTATAACGACGTAAATCAAAAATTAGAAAAAACCTAGACTTGTGGTGAAATGTCCACATGGATGCTAGGAGACAATCCTCCTACGGTTGCGCCTTGTGCCTTCTTAGGGGCCATCGCAAATTCCGCCTTTTTTCCTTGGACGCAGAGTTATGATCTTGTCCGTCTCTTCATACGCAAAACTCCCTTTGTGAATCGGCTTTAGAAGGCCTTAAAGACTTGTGGGAGTTGCAATAGGAAAGATGGTTTTTTTGATCCAGTGGATAAACTGAGCTTGAGGAGAATCTCTTGGAAAGAAACGGGTTTAAAACTTTGTGGGGATGCCATGAAAAATGGGTTTTTTTAAAAAACTGATTATGGTACGCTTTTTGGGAGATGTATGGAAAGGAAAATCCACGAAAATGGAGTTTGAAAACACGGCTTTGGGGTCCTAAATTCTGGAGTGAGACTGGGAAAAAGGAAGTGTAAGGGCCCGCTTGTGAAGGGGTTAAATCCCGAGGAGGGGGTTTTAAAAACCTTTCGAGGTAAGGCTTAGTAAAGCCACGGGAAAGGGCTTAGTGGCTTTTTACAAGGTCTGATGAGACCCCACGGAAAGTAGGGAGAAACAAGGGTGTATAAGCCCTTTTAGAAAAAAGGGATTTTATGTGGGGGGGTCACACGAAGGGGGGCTTCTTAGGAGGCTATAGAAGCTTCCTAACAAGCTTCTGATGCTTCTGGTAGAGTCGTGGAAGGCCCACGTGGCAAGAGGGAAGGAAACGGCGAACTGACAGACGACAATGAGCTCCTCTTCCTGATCTCCCCGACGGCGGTCTCCCGCTGCTGCTACGGCTCATGGGCCTCTCCCAGCCCCAGCTCCTCTTCCTGATCCCCCCGGCGGCGACCAGCAAAGACTCGGCTCCTTCCTCCAGCCTTTCCCCCCCTAGCCTATGGCAGTGACGACGCGGCCCCCTTCCCCAAGCTTGGCAAGAGCCTTCAACAGTCTTGTGTTGGCTGCAAATTATCGACGTTGCGAAATTCGGACGCAAGAGTCTCCTTTTGTTTGTGTCTGGGAGGCCCCCCCCCCCACATGGTTTATGTAGGTGAGGGGAGGGGATCCTCCCTCCCCTACGCAGCATCGTGCATGCCCTCTCCCTTCTTGCGAGCTCCAGCAAGGAGCTCGAGGGCTTATGCTATTAATGATTTGCCATAATTCAATAAAAAAATTTGCCATAATTCAATTAATGACCTCCTATTAAGCAGAGGTTCATGCGAAGAACGCATACTTGGTAATCGGGAATGTTACAGATGAGGGGGGTGCTTTGTCCGACGAGGGGGGGAGGTCATCCTTATAAGGTGGGGGGAGAGGTGGTAAGGGGGGGAGACAGCTGTTCACAGTCACCAGCCTCCACCTGGGGGGGCTCCATGCCCCCCCTCTGTACCTCTTACTCACTCTGTCTCTCTCTCCCCCCACCAATGCAGTTGGCAGGGGGAGAGAGAGGGAGAGTAAAAAATTTTGTTTTAAATTTTTTTTTAAATAATTTGGGGGGTTCTCATGGGGGGGAAAGGCACGGGGGATATTACATTTATGAATGGCATCTTCATGAAAGTCTTCATGTTTGTCATTATCATTACTGAGAATTAACCTCAAATCTCTAATTTTGCAGTAGAAGAGTTGAAAGAATTTGCACCAAAAAACACAATTGCAAGGTAGTGTGAAGTCACACTTTGTAGTATCAAGAGATACTATGTCTAGACTTGAACTTGATGATGATTCTTGATTCTTGTCTTGTCCTTCAACTTGAGTCCCTTCCTTGCTGGTAAATCACTTGAATGCTTGTGCTGAAATGATGTTGCTTCTTAAGCCTTCAAATTTGACAAAAACTTCAAAGGATCTCTAAGAACTTCCCCTCTTTGATGTGTGGATTTTCTAGAAACTTCAGTGCCAGGGTGATTATGCTTTGGCTTGGTTGCCAGGATAGAGAAACTGAAGGAAAGATGAAGCTTTGATATTGTGGCAATGGAGTCTTTGCAACTAGGGTTCTAACCCAACTAATAAACTAGCTCATGCAGACAATCAGTGCAGCAATTTAAGGTGATACTTAGTGGGGAGCGAGCTTATATTAGGAGCTTCAAATGCCCTATAAGCACAGGGTAAGGCATAGCACAGGCGGGCTCCACAAATTGTATGACCAGATTGCATTTTTGAAATGGCAGCAACAACTGATGAATTGCACAATGCGAGGCTCAAGGTGCACCAATGTTGGGGTCTATGGTAATAAGCACAAGTGCCCTAGGTTAGGGAAGATTTTTGTAGAAGAAAGCATGAGGAAATATAGCCTATAGAAGGAGATCAAGAAGCTCCAAGAGAGGTGGGTGTTGGTTGGCTATGCCTGCCAGGTAGAGAGAGTGTGATTCAAGTGAGGTGATGAAGTTAGATACTCAACGTGAGGTGGAGAGAGACTGAGAGAGCAAAGAAGAGAAAAGCCAAGCTGAGCCATGCCTGACTACTAGGCTCTAATTCCACGTGAAAATACACGGGATCTAGAGCATGGCTATGGCGGTTGGAACATAAAGAGAATGTTCATGATGACATTGACTAAAGAGACCAATTGTTACTCAAGTGAATTAGGTTCTAAGATTGAGACTTGGACTCCTAAACACAATCTTGAGTATGGGATTGACAATGACCAAGACACTAACTGAAATGGGAAAGCATCATGATATTGCATTCATCATATGTATCAAAAAGTGGTAGTCAAGTACAATGCTTTATAGTTGTTGGATGGGTAGCAGTTTTCCTTTCTGTGCATATGGGATTCAATCTTCCTACATGCCTTAAGCCCAAAACTGCCTCATACAAAGAGGCCATAGTGGGTGTGATTGCAAATATCTCAACAAAACATTTTGTGACATATTTGAGTATATGTCCCTTAAGTCTTTCGCAATGATAGCTCTTCCTGACCATGTTGAGGGTCTTGGCATATCCTAGATGACCAAGGAAAGGGGAATCATGTGCTTCCTAGAGTATCTGTTGTTTAAGTCTTTGGCTTGAAGGAACACATAGTCTTGTCCTGAAGTAGACTAGGCATTCATAAATTGAGTACTATTGGTATTTAACTTTGAGTTTGGGATTTTGGTCCTTTTCTGGGATCTCCTTTATCATTTTCTGATATTTTGGGTCATGTTTAGAGTCCTCCCTAGCCAATTCAAGGATAGGGTTGCCTGACGTTGACACCATGGTGGCTAGTGATCCGGCCATCGAAGCTTCCTACATAATGAGAGAGTTGAGGAATGCTTTACGACTTAAGGCATCAATGACCACATTTTCCTTGCCATGTCTGTATCTGATCTCAAAATCGTACTCCTGTAGCACCTTGATCCAATGGTGTTGCCTCATGTTGAGATCATCTTAGGAGAAGATCCATTTGAGGCACTTATGGCCCGTGACCAAGGAGAACTTGTTGTCGAGCAAGTAGTGCCTCCAGCATTTGAGGGCATGAATGATAGCCAACAGTTCCAAGTCATGATTAGCATAATTTTTCTCATGGGTTTTTAACTTCCTTGAGGAATATGCCGTGGATGACCTTCTTGCATTAGTACACAGCCTAGTGCAAGTGCGTTGGCATCTGTAACAACTTCAAACTCCTTGCTCAAGTCTGGGAGCTTCAGAATTGGCACTGTCACTAAGCTATGTTTGAGTTGGTCGAAGCTTTCTTGTTTAGTGGTGGCAGTCCACACTATGGCAACCTGCTTCTTTAGTAGATTTGTGAGGGTGCCGCAACTAAGGCATAATCTTTGATGAAGATTGTATACCATCTTGTTAGGCCTAGAAATCTATGCACTTCCTTAATAGTGGTTGGCGGGGGCCATTCTTGTACATCTTTAACCCTTGCAGGATCCAAGAGATTCCCTTTTCTAACACAATGAAGCCAGATACTCAATCTGTCATTTGAGGAAGGCACACTTCTTCTTTTTGTCATAAAGCTTGTGCATCCTCGTGATTTCAAGGACAATGCAAAGTTGTAGTTCATGGCCTTTTTCTTCCTTGGAGTAGACCAGGGTGTCATCAAAGAAAAAAAGTACAAACTAGTCAAGGTATGGTCTAAAGATATCATGCATTAGCCTATTGAATGTAGCAAGAGCATTGATTAATCCAAAGGACATTACTGTGAACTCAAAATTACCATATCCTGTGTTGAAAGCTGTCTTTGTAATATCCTCATCCTTGATGCAGATTTGGTAATACCCTGACCTTAAATAAATTTTTTGAGAAGCTTTTATCCCATTGTAGGCGATTGAGTAACTCATCTATTCTTGGTATAGGGAGCATTCCATCCTTCTTCTTCTGAAACAACACAGGAGCTCCCCATGGCAAACTACTAGGCCGAATGAACCCCTAATCTAAAAGTTGTTTGAGCTGCTTCTTTAATTTGATAGCTTTGAGAATAGACATTTTGTAAGGTCTTTTTGAAACTCGAGCGGTGCTTGGTATGAGTTTGATCTCATGATCGATCTCCCTTGGGGATGGTAGCTTCGGCTTCGGGGAACACATCTGCGTACTCCTTCAGCCATGAAGGTTCTTCTTCAGACTCCTTGCTTTGCTCTATCTTATTCAGTTTGATCAAGTAGAAGGGTAAATCCTTCTTCATTCCCTTAACTATTTGTGATGCCTTTGCTAATTGGATTTTGGGTTTACTTGCCTTCCCTTGAGTTGTGACTAGTTCCCCTTCAGAACTTTGGAAGGAAATTTGGCCCTTCCATAGTGAATGTGGGCATCATTGGGTATAAATCAATCTATGCCAAGTAAGCATTCATGAGCCCCTAAGTTTATTACTCTGAATTTTACAATTGTTGGCTTTCCACCGGGTAGGAATCTCATTTTGCCAATTTTTCTAGTACAAGTTATTTCACGCCCATTTGCTAATTTCACAAGTAAAGTGGGTGCAACTATTTGAAAGGTGAGAAGGATCAAAGCTTGCATGCGAGCTATGGCGGGAGAGCAAGAGCAAGAAAGAGAGAGACAAGAAATGGGAACTCCAGCAGTCACAATGTGTGACCGAGCCTTCCTTTATTTACTAGTCACTAAAATGAATGTAAAGAATAAAGTGACGTGACGGGCGCCCACCACCTACAGTGTGCAGTGGCGGGTACTGTCAGTGTAGTAATACACGGGGCGGCACGGCGGAGGTGCCTTTACCCCAACAACCTCCCACTTAAAGGTGAATCTGCCCTAGTGAGAGAGAAAAGAAAAGAAAAATACAGTACAACTGTACATAGGTACAAGGGATGAGGAAAGGTAACATCTCATCCAACGCCCATCAATCTCCCGAGGAAGGCAAAGCACTTAGTAGTGAGGCTTTTCGTGAGCAGATCTGCAGGATTCTCGTCAGTGGAGATCTTGACAAGGTCAATAGACTTGTCCTCCACGACACCACGTATGAAGTGATACCTCACCTCAATGTCTTTCGTCTTCGCATGGAAGACCGGATTCTTAGCCAATTGAATGGCACTCATAGAATCCGAATGCAGTGTAGGTATAGCATCAATCCCAAGGTCAGCAACTAGACAGCCTAGCCATATGGCCTCCTTGCAAGCCTCAGTGGCTGCAACATACTCGGCCTCAGTGGTAGACAAAGCCGTACACTTCTGAACCCTGGACATCCAAGAGACAGCACCTCCAGCATAGGTGAATACATAGCCAGAAGTGGACTTCCTACTATCTGCATGTTCTGCATAATCGGAGTCAGTGTACCCCACAACCCCTATATCTTGGCTGCCATAGCAAATACACATATCTGTTGTGCCCTTCAGGTACCTCATGATACCCTTCATGACATCCCAATGTTTCCTGCCAGGTGTAGCCATATAGTGTGCCACAACACCAACTGCAAAGGCAATATCTGGACGAGTGGCTATCATGGCATACATCAAACTGCCCACGTCTGAAGCATAAGGGATCTGGGCCATCTCGGCCCTCTGCTCATCTGTCTATGGACAATCGGCCTGTGATAGCTTCACATAAGAAGGCAATGGACAGCCAATAGGCTTTACGTCTTGCATGCGAAAGCGCTCAAGGACTTTATGAATATACTCCCTCTGTGACAAGTAGAGGAGTCCCTGATGCATGTCGCGTCTAATGCACATACCAAGTATGTGAGAGGCCTGTCCCAAATCCTTCATCTCAAAGCTCTTCTTTAGCTAATATTTAAGAGCATCTAGCTCATCATGAGCTTTCCGTGCTATCAACATATCATCCACATAGAGTACCAAAATAAGCAATGAACCATCACGGGCTTTCTTTTTGTAAAGACACGGATCCATAGCACTCTTGCTGTAGCCATGTGACTGCATAAAGGCATCAAACTTATGATACCATTCCCTAGGTGCCTGCTTCAAGCCATTAAGACTTTTCTTCAACTTGCACACTAGGTGCTCCCTGCCAGGTTTTGCAAATCCCTTAGGCTGCTCCATATAGATCTCATCATGCAAGTCCCCATCTAAGAAAGCCATCTTGACATCCATCTGATATAGATCTAAGTCAAGCTGAGCAACCAAAGCCAAGACCAACCGCAGGGTGGTCATCTTAACCACAGGAGAAAAGACCTCATCAAAGTCTACACCATGATCCTGCTTAAAACCCTTTGCTACCAATCTAGCCTTGTATGCCGGCTTGGGGTGTCTAGGGGTACTTTTCAGCTTGTACACCCACTTGCATGGCAAAGCCTTCTTGCCCTTAGGCAAGGCAACCAAATCCCAAGTCTCATTCTTATGCAAGGAGTCGATCTCAGACTGCATAGCCCTCTCCCAAGAGTGATTGTCACCTCTCCGCATAGCCTCATCATAAGTGAAAGGCTCTCCTGCATTTGTAACCAAAACATAATGCATAGAGGGCTGAAATCTATCAGGTGGACGTCTGTCTCTAGCAGACCATCTCACTGCAGGCTCTGCTGCCTGCCCAGCTGCCTGTCCAACACGCTGACCATGAGCATCTACTGCAGCTATAGGCTATCAAACTGGCTATGTAGGAGCTCTAGGCTCCTCCTGAAAGATCACTCTGCAGATCTCAACCACCTTCTCAGGCTGCATGTGCATCTTGTCTTCATGGAAGACTACATCATGGCTACATACTATTTTCCGCGCTTGCGTATCCCATAGGCGATAGCCCATCTCTCTGGAATCACCATAACCAAGAAAGATGCATTTAATGCTCTTTGGATCCAACTTACTCCTCTTGTCCTTGGGCACATGGCAGAATGCCTCACATCCAAATACACGTAGATGTGCATAAGAGGGTGGCTAACCAGCCCAAACTTCCTCTGCAACCTGGAAATCCAATCCACTAGAAGGCGATCGATTTATGACATGCACTGTCGTATTAACTGCCTCAGCCCAAAAGCTCTGTGGTAGGCATGCATGGCTAAGCATAGAGCGGACACGCTCCTGAATAGTCCTATTTATGCGCTCAGCCAAACCATTCTGGGCGGGGGTGTAAGGGGTGGTCAATTGACGCTTAATACCCCTGTCATCACAAAACTGCTCAAAAGCACGTGAGACATATTCTCCCCCATTGTTAGTCCTAAGGCATTTCAGCCTATACCCAGTTTGGTTCTCAACAAGAGCAATCCAACGTTGAAAGACCGCCAAGACTTCGGACTTTTGCTTTATGGGATAAGCCCACACTTTCCTAGAAAAATCATCAATGAAGGTAACAAAGTACTTCGCGCCACCCATAGACATACACGACATGGGCCCACAAATATCTGAATGCACCAAAGCCAAAGGCTCACTCATGCATGGACTACCCGATTTCTTATGCGTAGACCTATTCTGCTTACCATAAAGACAATGATCACACGAGTCAAAACATGCATAGTCCAAAGGCAGAAGATACTGCAAACCAGATAACATTTTCATTCCCTTCAAAGACATATGCCCCAACGGACACAACTGCCACTGTGTGTGTGGGATAGAGCCCACTGCCAAAACATGGTCTACAGAAGACCCAGATACAACAAGAGGATAGAGACTGCCAGCCTTGGCACCTCTAGCAAGCACAAGTATGCCTCTGGTAATCTTCCAGGCTGAATCCCCAAAACAGACATGAAACCCTGCATTATCCAACTGTCCTGCAGACATAAGACTGCGCGTAAGCGCAGGTACATGACGTACATCCCTGAGCAAAAAGGAATTGCCAGTGGAAAATTGCAACTAAATATCTCCACAGCCCACAATATCAAGAGACCTGTCATCTCCAAGTATGACTGATCCAGATACAGTACGGTAAGAGTGAAACCACTCACGGTAAGGCGTCACATGGAAGGACGCACCTGAATCCAATAACCAGCACTATGCATACATACTAGGTGTCTCAGTCAAGTGTGAGGCATCAAAAGAACTAGCTGCAAGTATAAACTCATCACTACCATCGGAATCCTCGGTCTGCGTGACATTAATTTCTTCAATCTTGACGCTGGACTTCGCAAGTACTATGCTGCGATCAGAGGACTTCTCCTTATCCTTGCGCTTCTCATTGCGCAACTTATGACACTGTGGTCTGATATGGCCCTTTTTCCCACAATGATGACAAGTGACATTAGTGTTGCGCCCACGCGACTTACTACGCGACTTTCCACGAGATTTAGACCGACCCTTCTGAGAGTCACGGCCACGGCCATGACCACGATCATTCCTGTCATTCCTGCCTCTAACTGTCAAAGCATGTGAAACACGAGAGGCATCCAAGTTTTTGTGATTAACCTCTTCCTGCAAAAGAGCACTCTCAACATCATTCAGTTTCAGAGTAGCACTAGAGGCACATAGGGCAGCGCGGAATACATCCCATGACTCAATCAGATTCCCAAGCAAGAAAAGAGGAGTTACTTCATCTCCAAAGGTGATATCTTGCGAAGTTAGGTTCTTCAGTATAGCATGGAACTGGCTCAAATGAGCAGACATAGTCGCATTATCCTTCATGCACAGATCCATAAGCTGCTTCAACCAATACATCTGACTCGTCGGACTTTTCTTATCATAAAGATTCTTGATCTTATTCCATAGATCCCATGCACTCTGTGCTTCCTCAAATACATTATAATGTACCTGTTCAGTGAGAGAAAATACAATCGTGGACTTGCATAGCTCATCAAGTTCAAGCCAGTCGCGTCAGTGTCCATAGTTTCAGGTTGCTCCCCGCTCAACCGAAGTGGCTTAATCTGAGATTTTTGCACCAAGACCTACCAAATTTGACTCTTCCAATAAGAGTAGTTGGTACCATCCAACTTTGTGATGTTAAATATGGCATTATCAGTCGAAGAGGACGCCATAATACAGGCTGGAAATGCACAGACAATCTAAAACTGCTTGTTGTTTTACTGCAGAAAGTGCCCAAAATCCATTGAAATGAGCTCCAAATGGCGAGAAAAGTGTGCCAAAAGATGCTGCCCACTTAGTACTAGGTGCGGTACACCAAATCAAGATATTTCAACATAAAAAATACTGCTCAGTCCACCAATAAATGCTTGCTGTAATAAATTTCAGAACTGTAATAATGAGAACAAACTGTCCCAAAACTGGATCTAATGTCAACTAAACAATGCTAGGTCCAAAGCCGGCATAAAGAGGACAAAGCAAAGCCAAATGACAGTGAAAATACGTGAGCATAACACCGAGAGACGTCAAATAGCATCTACCAGTAAGAGGCACACCCCTAGACAATCTAGGCAAAATGTACTTGCAACTGCCAAAACCTGACACAAATAGGTGTCTGCTCAAAAGAAAGCGGATCCAAAAACTGAGACTCGGCTCATAAGCATCCTATGAACCAAGACATATACTCAATGCAATATCCAATTGTCGGAGTATAGTCCCAAAGTCTCAATACATCTGTAAACTGCTCAATGACATAGACTGCTCCAATAGCATGTAATCCCTGCTCAAGGTCAAGTAAGCATGCAAGATGCTCCCATTGGCACAAAAGGCGTACAAACGAGCTCAAGGGCTCAAGAAACTCAAGCCAAAGTACCAGTGATGACAAGTGACCAAGTCAATGCGTCAGACGCATCCAAGAGAGCATGACATATATGAAGCAACTGTCGTAGCAACCACTGACCAAGACATAATCCCAATGGCAAGATCTCTGTCAAGCCAATACATACAGTAGCAAGCCAAATTCAATATCCCTGTGAGTCAGAAGTGCTCAAAACATCCAAATCGGAGCTCCAAAATATCTATCAAGCATGGACGAACTAAGAGGCATCAACCACGGACCAAAGCATGTAATGCATAGAGCTTATCCGTCAAGTACAGACAATAGGCATAAGCGGCCCAAATGCCAGTCAAGTCGACCAAACTGCCAATGAAAAACCAATAACAATGGAGGAAATGCGATGCTCAAAAGCATTCCGGAATCACGATCATGAGTTTGAAGTCGATCCCCAAAGTGTAATACATCATGACATAACCCATAGCATACATCCGGTATCGATAGAGAAGCAATACATGTGACAAATGAGCTTCAGCCCGCTCATGTACATCAGCTCTAAACAGTCCAAAACTATCAATTTCCAGCCCAACAACAATGCCAAATCATGGGCAAATTGAATGCATACATTCCCAAGACATTCGGGCATCAAGTAGGCTGCATATGGGCATCAAATAGCACAACCGGAATGGAGTGTAAGCAACAAATGCTAATGCCAATGTTGCTGCCCTGTTTTCAGATGATGGACCAAAAAACGGGCCGACACTGGCTCATGCACTAGCCGGGCCTCGCCACTACGCAAAGACAACCCCTCGGCCTCGCGGCGAGGAGCGTCTATCAAAATCTCTGCCTTCCTAAACATTGCGTTTGTAATACGTTGTAGTCTAACTGATCCTAACCCAATATTACCCCTCAGAGGGAGTCCCTTTCACATAGCCAAAAGGTTCGATTCACATACACATGGGGTTCCTCCTACGGCTGAATGCCGTCAACCCTCTGCGACTCTCCTACACCTTGGGGATTGGCCCCTCAGTGCGTCGCTCAACAAATAGACACATCTCACAAAAGTCGCTCAAGGTACCAAATAAACGTGTCCAGGAATGTACCATTGTCCTTACTTGATTTCCCCTTTAGGATCCCACGACTACCTACTGCATGGGTGCCTCACTGCCTCTCATCGTAGGTCATGTCCTCATAAACCAATTGCAATGCATGTCCAAGAGCTGATCACTGATACTTTTAAATTCCTTTTCATGCTCCATGCATTTGGTGGATGCCTAGTGCTCAAACATTTAACAACACATCATTGTGCACAAGTGCAAAAACATCCTTTTCATGGTTTCTTTCTAACGATTGTATGCTTCGTTGCATGGCATTTTACGGCTTTTTCCATTATTTTTTCATATCAAAAGCAGACAAAACCGAACTAAAACACGGAAGCAAGGCTGATCTGCAAATTTTCATGCCTCAGCCTCACTATACATTCACGGACATTACTCATAATTTTCCCAATTTTCTGAAGCCCAAAATATAATTTTCCCCTATTTTTTAGGGTTTTTCCACCATTTTCTTGTAAATTTTCCCATTTTCTCCCATTTTTTAATTGCTGAAAATTAAGTTCAGTGGGCTGTGGCCCTTAGTTCATTTCAGCAGAAAAAGAATTTTTAGTAGGTGTGGATTAATTTATTGCATCATTTTTAGCCCAAAAACCCCTAATTTCCTTCATTTTTATGGTTTTTCGTGTCTCGGTTTTCTATTTTCTGCTATCCCACACATGTTTTTCTGATTTTTAAATGATGAACAGCCAGAAAACAGCTCAAAGCACGACATACTCAAAACTCAATCCATATGAACACATTTTTATCAACCAAATTTGCATCAAAAGACCATTTTCTTTGTAAAAACAATTATTACCGTGTCTTGCGGGTTTTTCCATTAAACTTGGCACGTCCCACGACTAATTTCCAGCCATGAATTCTGCTTGGGATCAGCAATCTACAATGATACAATGATTTGGCATTGCCCTTCAGTCTCGTCAAGAATCGGCATCCATCCAGCCATCCATTTCCATTCTACTCTTCCACGCACGAACGGGGGTTAAGAGGAGAGAGAGGGAGGAGAGAGAAAGACTGATTTTCTCTCTCTCTCTACAGTCCATCATTGCGGGAGTGGAGACCGGCGATACGGAGCGTAGGATTGCTGCAGAAGCCTGGCATGATCATCTTCATGGCTTGTGTGTCAAGCCTCATCATGATGGGGGGGGGGGGGGGGAGGGGCGCGATTTTTTCGACGGCTGAAAAAACAGCCGCCGCACCCCCCCCCCCCCCCCCCCCTACATCACGTTTTTTTTTAAAGGGGGGGGGGGGGGTGCCAAAGGTCACCCCCCCTCTCTTACACCTCTTGGGGTTTCCAATTTGGGCCCCCCTTTGGGCACCCCGGCCGGTTTCGGGCCATCTTTCGCATACGGACTCCGATCGTCAGTCTGAAATTTTCTATGAACTTGTCTCGACATCCTGCACTAACCGGCAGCTCCACTGACTGGCACAGGCGTACGGAAAAATTATGAAAATTCTCGGAGTGTCATACGGGCGCCGGTCAAGCACTTGACGCTTAAAATTGTCCTAGGTCGAGCTGCTGCCTTTCTGGTTGAGCATTTTCCCCTGCATTTCCACATTTTTCTCCTATTTTTAGGCACATTCCGGGGCCTAAAATCCATCCTTCATTGGCGACCACGGGATAGGATGACTCAGTCCGTCGAACCCACAAAATATCTGCACATAAACAACCAAAGAAGCATCAAACTGATACAAAACAAATATATAATAAAACTCAGCACAATGCTCCCCCTACCCCTGGACAGAACCAAGGCATGACATCCACAAGGAATAGGCCTAGCATCATTTAATAGAAGAGCCGAAGTAAGTCACTAACCAGCTGCTCCAACACAGCCAAACTAAAAAAAACCTATCAAAGAGGTTGCCCTAAGTGGTAGTCTGCACTACTTACCAACTAAAGACAACACCACTAGGAGCTCCTGCAAGGCGAGGACTCCTATAGCCTGATCAAAGAGTATTTTCTTTCAGTACATGTCTTCTTTTAGGGTTTGTATTGGATGAACATACTTAGGCATGTAAAAAGGAGGGAGCTGAGCGTAGTGACCCAAGGAGAACAGAGCATTGGTCTCAGGACCCGTCTCGGCACCCAAGAACCTACCAAGCCCTCGCAAGGCGACACTTAATCCTTTTCTAACGCTCACTTTTATTTTTGCTCCAACCATCCTTGTTTTGTCATTATTTTTCCAGCAAGAAGCCACCCCGAGGAAGACAAGGTATTGGCCCTGGGTCTGACTCGTCCCCAGGAACCTACCAGGCCCTCGCAAGGCAATGATCAATTGCTTATATCCTTTCATTTCTTTACTTTCCTGTGATAGGGGTTAGAACCCCTTTTTACACACCTTCGCATTTATATTCATCTTTTAAGATGTACAGAGTTTCTGGCATCATCATTGTTATCTTCTATCAGGCTTCCCTAACTACCTCACTACTAACAAGGACTCCTAGAACGGCTGCCTAGCAGGCTAGCAGAACAGGGCCATTAGGGCGTCCTTCTAAAACAGGTCTTTCAATGTCGAACAATGTCTTAGCAGGAGGCAATGACTACTCCGACCTCCCTCAAACATACTTAGCCTAAACCTGGAACTTCATGCCTTGGTTGCCGACTTCCCAACAAAAATGGATCCCCTCGACAAGTACAAATACACATATAACAGGAAAGAAAGGTACTCGTAAAGGAGAAATATCACCTGGATTGACCACAAGAAGCGTCCATCGCAGCAAAGGCTCCTCCAGGCTCCACCAAATTCCACGAAACACAAAACCTGTCCAGCACAACACTTAAACATAACCCAATTAAACGTACCTGCACTAGACATGGAAATGGCCCTCTTGGCCTAATGAAATCAGACATGACTTTGCTACAAAACTGAATCGGCCCTCTTGGCCTAATGAAATCAAACAATACCATACAGAACATCCACCTGGAAACAACCATGATAGACATCAAAGCATACTATTCCCAGGGGAACAAAGGCGCGTAGCCCTAAACTAGGTGCATTAAATTATGACCTATCCCTCCTGCGTATATCGCAAGAGGTGTTCGCATCACATGTCGTCTAATCAGTCTATGCGTCCCAGATAATAAAGGTAGATGAGTCTCGCTTACCCTCTGCATCACCCAAATCAACCATCATCTGCCAAAAAGGGCATGTTCAGAAAGCATACCCCACAAACGACCAGGTCCTGTCTCACCATCGATAGATATATCGGGACAAGGGCCACAATTAAAGAAGAGGTCCTCTTCATACGCAAGATTAGCCAAAGAATCGGCGAACTGATTCCAATTTCGTGGAATCAGCTGAAAAGACACTCTATCGAATTCTTCTAGCAGGGCTATGGCAGTATGATGATACATACAAAGGATGGGGTTTCGTACCATGTACGTCCCATTGAGTTGATTTAAAACCAACTGAGAGTCCCCTTTCACCAACAACTGGCGGATACCACCCTTCTTCGCAATATTCAAACCCATAATCAGGGCTTTGTATTCTTCCATATTATTGGTAAAATTCACCCCGAGATAAACAGCTAACTTCATGACAATGCGTCGTCGGGGGTCTCGGATGACAACTTCTACACTTCCTTTTTTGCATGGACCCCTGGACGCCCCATCAAAGTACAAGGTGTACGTCCATAAAGGGTTTACATATCCTGCCATCCTGAACTCTACTCGTAATTATGGTAATCAAAATTCAGCATATTCAACGGGTGGACTGTAGGCTCCATCCCTCCATCATCATTGAATTCAACAGGGATGCTCATCAAAATTTGTAGGCAGTGATGGCAGAAGACCTTGATCTCCCAAATAAATGTCCCGCCTTCTTGCTCAATCACCTTGTATCCTTTGCTCCACCAAATGAGCTTTCCCTGATGATACCTCTGTTCTAAATATGGGTGTTCTAAATAAGGGATCAGACGACCCATCAACCTCTATCACGATTTCCTTGCAGATGCTTGATCGATCTCGCCTAGACCTGCAAGGCAGTCACAGCATTAGTGCAATCAGAAGTAATAAGGTTTAATCTTATTAAGATTAACCTTATTTTTAAATTCTATCCCCTCAAGGTCAGCTAACAAAACTGTAGATCTATTCTTTCCTATCCTAATGATCCTATAGGGCCCATCCCATTTGGGTTCTAGCTTGCATGGAAATAATTCTCGTCGTGCGTCATAATACAGAACAAGCTGTCCTTTCTTGAAGGTGTATTTCTTGGCTTTGAGTTCGTGTAGCTGCTTCATGCGGCGCTTCGCCACTTCTTGGTGCAATAAGCTCTGCAACTTAAGCTCATCTAAATGTGCCAGTGTCGTCGAGCGCTCAAAAAGTGCGTCTTTATCGCTCAAAGAATGATTGATGGCAAACCGAATAGTCGGCAGCTCAATCTCTAAAGGCAAGACACACTCCTCCCCATATACTAACTTGAACGGGGTATGGCCAGTGGCTCGTTTGAAGGTCGTATTATAAGCCCACACTGCCACGTATAACTTTTTATCCCAATCCCGTTTCTTTTCCGACACAATTTTGGACAGGATGCCCACAAGCTGCTTGTTGGTGCTTTCAACTTGCCCATTGGCTTGCGGATTATATGGGGTTGTCTTGTTATGCTTGATTTGCCACAACTCTGTCAAACCTTTAATCACCTTATTCAGGAAATGGGTTCCGCGGTCCGACACTACTTCTTTCGGCGGACCAAAACGGCATATTATCTGCTCTAAAAGGAAACTAGCAGTTTCTTTAGCACCATCTTTCCTTGTTGCACGTGCTTTTGACCACTTTGTGAAGTAGTCAGTTGCTACAATGATGTACCTCTTTTATATAGTCGATGACGGAGTAATAGGACCCACAAAGTCTATTCCCCACTTCTCAAATGGAAGTATCGCCATAATAGGGGTGAGTGGTCGTTTCCTATTCTCTCGACTATCATGTCGTTGGCAAATATCGCATCTCTTAACATATGCAAACGCATCCTGGAAGATGGCAGGCCACCAATAACCTGCTCTTAAAGCCTTTTGTGTTGTAAGTTGTCCAGCAAAATGGCCACCGCAAGCAGAATCATGGCACTCTTCCAAAATGAATGGCACCTCGTCAGGCATCACGCATCGGCGATAGATGTCATCAACCCCTTGCCGATATAATGTACATGCGATCAAAGCAAACTTTAACGCTTGCTGCTTAATTTTCCTTTTCTCAGCCTTAGATAATTCGGATCCCGCCTCTCCTGTGGATAAATAATGTGTTATTGCAGCATACCAGGAGGGAATAGATGCCGTATCTATTTTAAATAACAACTCCATGTCACTACCTTCAGCCACAGATTCTTTCGGCTCCCCAAAGTCCACTAGACATTCCACGATGCCTTGTAACCTTGGTGGCTTACTCTTGATTTCATAATCAAATTCCTGCAAAGTGATCAACCACTTTGCTAGACGATCAGGCGGCTGTAGCTTATTCATCAATAATCGAAGTCCCTCTGCCTTCGTATAAAGCACGACTTTCTCATAGAGAATGTAATGCTTGAACTTCTTGGTCCCAAAGACCATCGCTAGACACAGCTTCTCCATGTAGGTATAATTAATTTCGGATACCCCTAGCTTCCGACTAGCAAAAGCAATCGGGTGGTACCACTTTTCTTCCCAAATTTGGGCTAAACAGCAGAGCTGATACTATACATCGTGGCTGTTGAAAATATATAAAACACCTCACCTCTTTTAGGTGCTTTTAAAACGGGCGCTCTTGCTAGCTCCTGTTTCACATCCTCGAATGCTACCTTACAAGGGTCACCCCATACAAACGAACAACTAAAGGACAATAAATTTGTAAGCGGCAAGGTTCTTTCTGCTAAGGCGTTGATAAATCTACGGTAGTAACCAACCGAAGATAGAAAGCTATGAACTTCCTTCGGAGTGCGTGGTGGACCCATGGCAACTATAACTTTGACCTTCTCGAGGTCTGTCGCAATTCCCACCGAACTGACCACATGACCCAACAACAGCCCATAAGGTACTCCAAAAACACACTTCCGTGGGTTTAGGGCGATGCAGAATTGTCTACAGCACTCGAAGCATTTTCTTAAAATGATCAACTACCTCACTCTCACGGTGGCGGCCCCTAAGTCATCAATAAACACCTTCAACTCTTCAGGGGATATGTCACCGAATGTCTTATCTGCTGTTCGTTGCCACGAACCAGGGGCATTGCATAAACCAAAGGCCATCACATGGTACGCAAAAGTACCAAATACAGTGATAAAAGTTGTCTTCAACTTATCCTCTTCTGCAATTGCCATCTGGTTATATCCTGCAAAGCAATCCATAAACGAATATATCTCCCTACGCGCTAATTGATCCAAAATCTGGTCAATAAATGGCAACGGGTAGTAGTCCTTAACTGTCTGCTTATTCAGCTCCCTAAAATCTACACATAATCGGATTTGATTATTCTTCTTCTTTCTTATCACAACTGGTGAACACCATTCCGTGTGTTGCACAGGAAAAATCAAACCCGCTTTTCGAAGCTTCTGTAGCTCTTCAAACAGGCCGTCCCTCAATTCGAAAGGCATACGCTTTACTTTCTGCCGTACAGGACGACTGCCCTCTTTCAACAGAATTGTATGAACAGCAAGACTAGGAGGAATGCCTCTCAACTCATCATAACTCCAGGCAAAGATATCACGGAATTCCTAGATCAGGGCCACATAGTCCTCCCGTTCTGCTGAGCTGAGCATAGAACCTAATTTGATTGGCCGCGAATCATCAAGCGTACCAAGGTCTAGCTCGATAACATCTACATCTCTTATACGATCTTGGCCCTCTATCAGCTCATTCAAAGTGATCTGATAGATGTCCTCCGTGGTGGATCCCTCTTTGGACTCATCACTCGATGATGTCTCACTGCCAGATAAATCTTCTAATGTCTCCAATTCTGTAGAAGATAGAGGAGCTCTCTCACTCTGCGGGGACTCCGGATAAGCATCAACCACCACACGCTGGGCACCTCTGCCGAATATCAGTCGACCAGCGGGTATATCTACTTGGCAGTCCGCTTGCAAGATCCAAGGTCGTCCGAGTAATACTTGGTAACTTGGCCGCCCTGCAAAATGAATCACCCTAAAGTCCAACAGGCATTCTACATTTGCAACAGTAACATGGACCTTAGTAATGCAGCCTTCTGGCTGTCTCAAACTATCATCTGCCATTCTGAGAATTGTGGAGGTATCTTTCTGGATCGCAAGACCCAACCTTTCCATCAGTTCAGAACTCATAATGTTAACAGATGATCCCGTGTCGACAATGGCATAATCTACTAATATCCCATCGACATAGGCTGCAACCCTTGGGCAATGCTTCTCAACATGCTCAAACCAGTCATCACCAACTCGCGCAATACCCAAAGGTTCTACGATATACCCCGTACGTAGAATCTTTCTAAATTCCTTACGTACCCCTAGGGAAAGCTTAATAAGTTGTAAATGATTCACATCCGGCTTGACTTCGCAAAGAGAGCTCACCAAATTGAATTCATGATAGTTCGATAGAGCTCGCTTTTCACGCCAAACCATCCGCTCTTTAGGTCGTTGAACCGGCTTTATTGCCTCTTTCTTAACTTTCACCTTCTTCTTTGGTGGTTCCTTATTAGCTTTACTCTCTACGGGCTTCAAAGGTCCCCCTTCCATGGCAGGATCCAAAACTTGCGTTCCTTTGTCGCCTTGTTTAGGGTTTCTGTTGACAGGCTTATCCTTGTCGGTTTCTCTACCCTTTTGACCTCTTGTAAGAACAGCATGCAGATTAGAGGTTTCAGCATCATTAACGCGTACAGCCTCAATCAAACTAACCCCACTACCACTTGGTAGCTCCTCCACCGTAGTCTTTGGTCGTTGAAGTATCTGTTTAGGCCCGTCCTCTCGCTGGGAATCATTTCCTTGGGCACGATGATTAACAGGCCCTGGTTGCCGACTTCCTCGCTGGAGGGAACTGATCTTACTCCAGCAAGTAGCTGCTAAATGGCCGGATTTTCCACAGATGTCGCACTTAACATTCGGGCAATTCCTTGGATAGTGCTGCCCACCACACCATTTGCAACTAAACCTCGAAGGTACACACTCCTCTGGGTATCTACTTCCTATCAAATTTTGTTGTTTTTTAAGGAAGTTGACATCAACGGCTATTTGCCGATACTGCTCCGTAATCATGTCGTTGCAATGCTTCATCATGTCCTTAACCTCGCCAAGAACATTGGAAGAACTCGACTCATAGCCTTGGTCATTACCATGTCGTTCCATCGGCCTAACAATTCGATTAGGCACTGGTTGTTGAGCCACAGGCATGGTGTTAGAATTGACCGCCTGGCCTCCACCACTTGAAGCCATTTGACTGCCCGTAGGCATCGACATGCTAGGAGGAGCTGGTAATAAAGGGACATTCTGTATCATGTTCCCTCTCCCATTAGGGTTAGCCATTGCTATCCCTTGGCTACTACTGCCATTGGCCATTGACAGATTATTTCCCAATACTAAACCCGTGTTCGAATTGCCTCGAGAAGCATAGGCTGCTTGTAGTCGGGATTCCACCTCTTGTGCTCGTGTAATGGCAGTATCTATGTCCCGCAAGGGGACACTACTCAATTGAAATTGGATATTAAAGTCCAAACCATGTAGGAAATATTGCAATTGGGCAGCTGCGGGGATAGGAATAGAGGTGTCCAACTTACGGAAAACCTCTTTTATCTTCTTCGCATAAGCACGAATATCCTCGTGTGGATCTTGGCGGGTCACGTTGAGTACACGCAACCAATATTGCCCACCCCTTTCAGGGCCAAAATCCCTTCGAAAAGCTCCATAAAATGCATCAATGTTCAATATGGTTCCGGCTTCTAAACCATGATACCATATAGCGGCTCTTCCTTTGAGAGTCATGTTGAAGAACATCATTAAATGTCCTTCTTCTTGGATGCGACAGTTAAACATCAGCTTTTGAAACTCCCTAATGTGGAGTTCCGCATCTTCCTCAACTAGCCCATTAAAAATGGGTAGCGGGTAACCTAGAGCCGGCAAATCCGTCGTTCCTGCTGGAATTGCCATAGGCTGCGCCATGACGCGGATTGGATTTGTACTAAGAATAGGGGATGGTGGGGTTACACCTCCCGCAATTGATGTGGACTGGCTTATGGCAGGAAGGGGAGCACTAGAGCTTCCACCTTCTCCTAACTTGCTGCTTGTGGTCCTAAGACCACTAGATCCACTCCCTCGTAAGGGTTCAGCACCGCTACGCTTAGGGGAATATCTCCTAAAAATTTCAGCACGTCGCCTATCTCTTTCGTCACTTTCTTGCTTTTGGATTTCTGCTAAACGATGCTTATCAATAAATAACGGATCAATCTCAGTATCCTTTGGCATAAACTGCTAGTTGGTCCCTAAACAACCAGGATTCGAGAACCACCACTTTTAAGCGGCTCCCGACAAACGCACCACTGATGGACCAAAAAACGGGCCGACACTGGCTCATGCACTAGCCGGGCCTCGCCACTACGCACAAGACAACCCCTCGGCCTCGCGGCCAGGAGCGTCTATCAAAATCTCTGCCTTCCTAAACATTGCGTTTGTAATACGTTGTAGTCTAACTGATCCTAACCCAATATTACCCCTCAGAGGGAGTCCCTTTCACATAGCCAAAAGGCTCGATTCACATACACATGGGGTTCCTCCTACGGTTGAATGCCGTCAACCCTCTGCGACTCTCCTACACCTTGGGGATTGGCCCCTCAGTGCGTCGCTCAACAAATAGACACATCGCACAAAAGTCGCTCAAGGTACCAAATAAACGTGTCCAGGAATGTACCATTGTCCTTACTTGATTTCCCCTTTAGGATCCCATGACTACCTACCGCATGGGTGCCTCACTGCCTCTCATTGTAGGTCATGTCCTCATAAACCAATTGCAATGCATGTCCAGGAGCTGATCACTGATACTTTTAAATTCCTTTTCATGCTCCATGCATTTGGTGGATGCCTAGTGCTCAAACATTTAACAACACATCATTGTGCACAAGTGCAAAAACATCCTTTTCATGGTTTCTTTCTAATGATTGTATGCTTCGTTGCATGGCATGTTACGGCTTTTTCCATTATTTTTTCATATCAAAAGCGGACAAAACCGAACTAAAACACGGAAGTAAGGCTAATCTGAAGCAAATCTTCATGCCTCAGCCTCACTATACATTCACGGACATTACTCATAATTTTTCCAATTTTTCGAAGCCCAAAATATAATTTTCCCCTATTTTTTAGGGTTTTTCCACCATTTTCTTGCAATGTGGATTAATTTATTGCATCATTTTTAGCCCAAAAACCCCTAATTTCCTTCATTTTTATGGTTTTTCGTGTCTCGGTTTTCTATTTTCTGCTATCCCACACATGTTTTTCTGATTTTTAAATGATGAACAGCCAGAAAATAGCTCAAAGCACGACATACTCAAAACTCAATCCATATGAACACATTTTTATCAACCAAATTTGCATCAAAAGACCATTTTCTTTGTAAAAACAATTATTACCGTGTCTTGCGGGTTTTTCCATTAAACTTGGCACGTCCCACGACTGATTTCCAGCCATGAATTCTGCTTGGGATCACCAATCTACAATGATTTGGCATTGCCCTTCAGTCTCGTCAAGAATCGGCATCCATCTGGCCATCCATTTCCATTCTACTCTTCCACGCACGAACGGGGGTTAACAGGAGAGAGAGGGAGGAGAGAGAAAGATTGATTTTCTCTCTCTCTCTACAGTCCATCATTGCGGGAGTGGAGATCGGCGATACGGAGCGTAGGATTGTTGCAGAAGCCTGGCATGATCATCTTCATGGCTTGTGTGTCAAGCCTCATCATGATTGGGGGGGGGGGGGGGGGGGGGCGAGATTTTTTCGGCGGCTGAAAAAACAGCTGCCGCCCCCCCCCTACATCACGTTTTTTTTTAAAGGGGGGGGGGGGGGGTGCCAAAGGTCACCCCCCCTCTCTTACACCTCTTGGGATTTCCAATTTGGGCACCCCGGCCGGTTTCGGGCCATCTTTCGCGTACGGACTCCGATCGTCCGTCTGAAATTTTCTATGAACTTGTCTTGACATCTTGCACTGACCGGCAGCTCCACTGACTGGCACGGGCACACGGAAAAATTATGAAAATTCTCAGAGTGTCGTACGGGCGCCCATCAAGCACTTGACGCTTAAAATCGTCCTAGGTCGAGCTGCCGCCTTCCTGGTTGAGCAGATTCTCCCGCATTTCCACATTTTTCTCCTATTTTTAGGCACATTTCGGGGCCTAAAATCCATCCTTCATCAGAATATTATGACAGTTTATGATAGTCCCAAATCTGAAGAAATCTGCCCCGAATGATCAAGACCAATGCCCACAGCTTGAATGACATCAAACATGAAGTCTAATAGCCCTCTTGATCAAGGTAGAGAGAAACAAGCAATGGCCAAGTGTGGAGCTGAAGTAGATGAGTGCTAACAGCCTGGAAAAATGGCGCAATCTACCCTGTTGGTGCTGAACTTGCTGCTGCTCCATGTGGGCTGAAAGGGGGTAATGGGGGGCTCAAGAAGGGCCTATCAAAGGCCTATGATAATCCTCTTTGAGCCTTGATAGGTGTAAGGCACAATATGAGGGGAATAAGCTTCAAGGGTTTGAAGCCATGGCTGCCCTTGTTGTTTGCAACCTGTAGACTGAAATAAAACCCTAAAAGAATGATCAAATACCTCAGTACCAATGCCTTGAAGGTGCCTCAATAGGCCGGGAAGGTGCTCGGGAAGCCGGGGAGTGACGGGAGCTCGAGGAGATCGGATATGGCTGCCAAGATGGAGATCCAATGCAAGAAGGGAGTCAATGCGTAGCTAAGCAAGCACCGAGTTGAGCTCAAGCAAGAGGAAGCCAAGCTCTGATACCAGTTGAAAGGTGAGAAGGATCGAAGCTTGCACGCGAGCTATGGCAGGAGAGCAAGAGCAAGAAAGAGAGAGACAAGAAATGGGAACTCCAGCAGTCACAATGTGTGACCGGGCCTTCCTTTATTTACTAGTCACTAAAATGAATGTAAAGAATAAAGTAATGTGACGGGAACCTGCCACCTTCAGTGTGCAGTGGTAGGTACTGTCAATGTAGTAATACACGGGGCGGCATGGCGGAGGCACCTTTACCCCAACACTATTGTCGTTATTCCTGGCTTTCTTGCACAAGTAGGAGAATGAAAAGAATGTGTACTTCCACAATCAATCAAGGTTTTGAAATTCCTACCTTGGTAGTGTGAAGGGGTTTGGATCATCGAGAATTGGCAATTCAGTCCCTTTTTATGGAGAGCGGCATGGACTATCGCCTTTTCAATCTCTGGTTCCATATTTGGTTCTTCCTCTTCATTTACTTTCTTGATGGTGATACTGGAAGTCCTTGCCCTCCCTACTGCTGCTTGACCCTGACCACACAGAGCTTTGGTTTGCCCACAGAATCATCCTCGGTAATGGTCCTCACTACGTATGGGACACTCTGTTTTTGAAGTGTTCGGGTTCCTTGTAGTAGAAGCATCATAGGTTTTGGTCATTTCTCTATGTAGGAACAAAGTCACTGACTGCATTTGCGTTTGGTTTTTTTCAATATCCTTGACCTTGTCCTTGTACACTTTTCTTGCTTATGTTGTTTGTTGGTTTGCTCTCATACCAACTCTAACATGCCTATGTTGCGACACATTTTAGTAGTCCATTGAGAGTCTGATCTAAAAGATGCCACCTAGCACTCCCAGGGAATGTCACAGGGTTTGTCGATTAGTGACTCCCAAGTCTACTCCACAACGAAACATATCGATTAACCCTATTAGGATCAACCTAAATCTTCCTAGGTTTCTAATGGTCAAGTCATTCTACAACCTTCTAGCGTCAGTCTTCAAATGATCTATTTTGCGCAGAGCATCTAAACCAAGGTGGACTCATATAACACTCAGTTCAAAGAGAATGGGAAATGAGAGGGATGCATCACTCCACCTCTCTACCCATAGGGTAAAGTCCCATTCTAGTCCCCTAAAATGATATGAGCCAAGGTTCTACCCTACATTATCTAAGGTCAATGCGTCATCGTGATTTGAATGTTGAGAAGCCTCCCACTTCTCTGGGATCCCCCTGCTGTAAGATGACCCATCGGGGCTTCCACCCACTTGCTTCCCTTGATAGCTTTAGTTTCCTACTTACGTAAGGGCACGTTAATGGTAACACATACAAGTATCTTCCTTAATTAACCCGTTAGTCACATGCTCCTTTACGTAATTTTATGCACTGACACAAAAACAGATCAGATAAATTCCTTGAAAGTAAACTTTATATTAAAATTTCAACTAAGATACAAATCCCATCCAAGGAACGATTCCCGCAATCTATAAGGATGTGTCTTATTTTCCTCCAAGTTTTTGCCCTTGCACTAGTAAGAGGAAGTTGAGATTCCTTCCCGAGTCACATACACCATTTGAGTAGGACCTAGAGGCAAGGGATTTATAGTCAGAGATCTCCTAGCACACGAGCATCCTCCTATGAATAGATGTTTCTATGGAGAAACATCTCACGACAGTGTTAGAGGGGTCGAAAGTCTACTGTGGGGGTAAGAGATAGCAAGGTGAAGGAATATTTAGGGAGAGGAGTAGACAAAAGAGAAGGGGTGCGAAGAAATAGAAGACGTAGAAGAATACTCAGAGAAAGAAATAGAAGATGTAGAAGAATACTCATAGAGATGAAGCTTGTTAGTTTATTTCTACATTATGAGAAGATAAATCTCTTGTAGACAAAAACGTGCATAAAATAATACCTTCCTCTATGCTGCTCAGTTCGCCAATCTAATGCTTCCATTTGCTCCAAAAGGGGGGTTGAATACTAACACACTTGGTCACAACTCTGCCAGATCGCTTCTTCTTCATCTCCCACCTTTGGAGTGTTGTTCACTGCTTGAAAACAGCAATCGCACACCACGCAATTTTGCCAATCTTTTGTTTTACATAAAATCTTCTCAAAATTGCTAAAAGCAACATGGTTTCTTTTACATGTCATCCTATTTTAGAAGTTGTCTACAGTTTTATGGATTCTTACAAGAGATAATATTTAAAATATCAAAAATTGACTAAACTTGTCCAAGAATCTAATAAATTTTGAACCATGGACACTAACATTAATGTCTAAAATGGCATTGCTCTCTAGATCAATAAGAAAGCCACACTCTAGAGTTTTTCACAGGTGTGCGTGTAGCGGCACAACAATGGGTTCAATCCACATTCCCGACGTGGCTATCAAAAACCCCATTGGATAGGGTTGGCAACTAGTTGGGGGTGCCCAACATGCCTATCCCAGGTGTTTCAACCTAAATCCAATTTGAAAGATTTTCTTCTTATCAATTCCTTTGTTAGATGACTCCTTTTCCAAACAGGTGTTTCTAAGTACAAACACAAGTAGAAGTGCACAATATATATTAAACAATTCTTTGTTCTCTCTGTCGGAGGCCAATTTGATGCGATAGCATCTAGTCTCAGCTTTATCCCTGTTATCGTCCGAGATTTCCAAAGATAACCTAATTTAATTTCCTTATTATTTTGAATGAAGGAGTATCCTTGCAATGTTGATTGCAATTTGGGACATTGGCTTTCTTACAAAGAAACCCTATGTATTCATTCACAAGTTCAATCAATGTTTTGTGAGATGTAATAGGATTTTCTATTATTTCAACCAAGCAAACGGATACAGATGCATAAAATCTATCTGGCTTAATTACAATTTAATGTGTATTCTTGAAAATTTTCACATATATATTAGCATGAAATCTCTATGCAATTTATGTGCAATTTAATGGCTTCTAAGTACAATTTTAGTTGATCACCTAAGATGAATGCAATGAACAAAATTTTTCCTAGTATGATCATTATCTCAAAACATGCTCAATTAAGTTGTGATAATTAATATAAACATTCTTTTCTCACAATTTATTTTCCCTAATACAATGGGATGCACCTGGTTCATAAGAGATGTGTTTTTCGTAGTTACGGTCCCTTGGTTCGCAGTTCCGTTGGTTGTGGTGGAAGTTTGAGCATTTGGAGAGATGTTTCACTTGGAGGCCATCATGTGTAAGTGGGTTTGAGAGATAAAGAAGGAGGAATAGATTTGAGATAGGAGAGCATAAGAAAAGATAGATTAGTCAAAGACCAAGATAGTGGGAATTGAGCTATCTCTCTCTCTCTCTCTCGCAGCCTCTTGGGGTAACTCCTCTCTCTCTCTCTCTCTCTCTCTCTCTCTCTCTCTCTCTCTCTCTCTCTATGAGAGAAACAGAGTCATCAGACAGGAGATATGGCATATTTATATACAGAGGACATGGGTCAGCCCTGCACAGCCACTGCCATCGAAGATGGCACATTATTATACACAGTTCTTGAGCATATCAAAGCAGGGATTCATAGAGATTTCGAGATATATGCAGATCTATATGCCACATCAATTGAGAGTTCTTATTGGACAGCTCAGGGTATCATCACATCAGCTTATGATTGAAAGTGGCAAAGCCAGTGGCATCCCACGGGAGGAGAGGATATGCCCCCTTTGTAGATCAGAGGTGGAGAGTGAGGAGCATTTTGTTCTCAGATGCCCGGCATACTCAGAGTTGAGATCTGGATACACATTGAGCAGCTCACTTCAGGGATGCATGACTGATATGGATCAGAGATCATTTGGCCGTTTTCTGGGAGAGGCATGGCATATCAGAGAGCAGAGCACACAGCGGGTCCCAGTTAGAGAGGGGACCACCTAGACGACTATTACACAGTTCTTTCAGACAGACAGAGTGAGAGCTACTGTAACAGCCTCCAGCCAAACCTCCGAGCTCACACGACAGCAGGCTGAGGACCAGCGTACCCGACGCCGCACGAGGATCCGTGGGTTTTGGACCCCACAGCCACACCGACAGGAGATCCGGAGGATTCTTGATCTACATCGACAGCAGACTGAGATCCGACGACACTCGACACATTGGATCTCAGATCTCCAGTTTGCTCTTTCTCCATCGCCGATGTACCACATCCTGCATCTAGGAGGGATCACCTGCTATTAGCGACTTTGATGACTGCTACTACATCCCAGGATAGTATATCTCCCTGCATCTGTTACATATACACATTGCACCACTTTATCACAGCCGACAATTGTTCCCCTATCACAGCCGACATTTGTTCCCCTTTTGTAGCCATTATCTGGAGTACCAGAGCTACATACGCACATACACATACACGACACTTATCACACTCACACCACCGTATTTTCAGTTTCCATTTTTTAGCTTTTCATTCAGCACTTTTATTTTGGATAGCTGGACCTCATCAGTTGTATCACAGTTTGTCTCATAGGCCAGTTTTGGTCTTTAGAAGACGTTAATATAACTTTCTTTTTTTCTTTCTTTCTCTCTCTCTCTCTCTCTCTCAAGCTCCTTCTCACAATCTCTTGGAGGGGTATCCTTCTACCTCCCTCTCTCTACCTCTCTCTCGCAGCCTCTCAGGATCTTCTTGGCCTTTTCTAACTGCTCCTCATGCCTCATATTTATAGCTAAACAAGAGAAGAAGGATTGTAGCTAAGAAGGAGAGCTCTTTATGGAGGGGATCTGGGAAAAATAAGCAATTTGATGCTCAAATCACAATTTTGATAATTCCGCTACTCAGAAAGGGTGGTAAAATCCAAAGACACTTGATTAGAAATCTTCCAGATCACCCCTTCTTCTCCTTATTTGAAGTACTATTTATTGCCTGTAAATTGCAATTGTGATGCTTGCGATTTTGCCAATCCTTCTTTTTTTGTATTAAATCTCCAAAACAAGCTGAAAAAACACTTGCTTTTTTAACATGACATCCTATTTTAGAAATCTCCATAGCTTTTTAGGATAATTACAATAAGTAATATCTAAAATATGCTAGTTTTGCCCAAAAATCTAATATGTTTGGACCATCCATACTATACACATTAACACTAGTTATTAATATGGATCATAACTCTCGTTCATGTTGTGACTTCCATGAAGGGTGGCTACAGTCCTTGTCAATCTAGAAAAAATGTCAAATTATGACTCTCAATTTTTTTATATTTTTAATTAAATAAAAATTGTTAGTTAATAATGTTTGTTAGTTTTTACTTTAGTTAGTCTTTAGTTAGTAACCTTACTAACTTATTAATTGACTAACTTTCGAACTAACCAACTAATTTTTAATTGTGTGGAAGTATAATATAACACTACTTCACTTACAGGGTTTCTTGGTCTATCATCATTCTATTGAAGATTTATTAAGCATTATGTGGCTCTAGCAGCTCCTTTGACTAACATGTTGAAGAAGAAAGATTTGTTTTGGGATGCACTTGCAAATAGTAGCTTCAATTAGTTAAAAAAATTACTTACTTTGGCTCTTATTCTAGTATGTTTGAATTTCACTAGTAGGTTTACCATATAGTGTAATGCCATTGGCCGTGGCATAGGGGATGTTTTGCTACAGGAGCATAGAGTTATTTCCTTTGAAAGTCACAAGCTTATAGATAAAGAGATGGCTATGAATATCTTTGACCAAGAGATGGTTATGAATGTCTATGAATGTCACAAGCTTATAGATAAAGAGATGGCTATGAATGTCTTTGACCAAGAGATGTTGGCTATTCTACATGCAAGATAAAGAAATGGCACCATTATTTTTATGGCAGCCAATTTAGAGTTCAAAGTGATCATAGGGCCGTAAAGTATTTCCTTACTCAGTCAAAACTTAGCCCTACGCAGCATAGGTGGATAGCTATCAACTATGATTTTGACATTACTCATATAAGGAGCAAAGATAATGTAGTAGCTAACTCTCTCTCTCTAGAATGTGGGCATGTCAGGTTTCAACTATGACTGAGTTATATGGTGACTGGATTGAGGAGTTACGGGAAGCCTATTTTTTGGATGATGAGTTTATCCATGTACTTCAAAAATTATAGCAAGGTCTTAAGGAGAAAAACTCATATTATTAGCTTTAAAATTGTCTCCTTTGGCTTAATAGTAAGATTGTTATTCACTCTACTTCTTCTTTTATACTAAAACTTATTGAGGAGTTTTCTTTGTCCTCCATAGCTAGACACTTTGGAGTGTTTAAGACCTATGATAAAATCAGTAAGAGTTTTCAATGGCCCAAGATTGTGGAGAGATATTAAGGACTATGTCATGAAGTATATGCCTTGTCAACAAAATAAGCATATCACTTGTAAGTCAAGTGGTTTGTTGCAGCCATTTCCTAATCTAAAAGGAAAATGTACATATATTACCATGGATTTCATTACTAGCCTATCTATTACCCAAAAGGATTGAAATAGCATTTATATGGTAGTGGATAGACTCACCAAGGTATCCTGTCTTATTCCTACCAAGACTCAGTTCACTGCTTCACAAGTAGATAGTTAGTTCATGGAGTAGCTCTTTAGATATTATGGATTACTGCATGTGATTGTGCATGATAAAGATACCAAGTTCATGAGTAACTTTTGGTAGGCAATATTCTAACTCCATGGGTACAAAATTGGCTCTTTCTATAGCCTATCATTCGTAGACTTATGGTTAGATAGAAATGATAAATAAGTGGTTGGAGACTTATCTTCGCCATTTCTATCATGATATACAACATGCAAGGGACTCATGGTTGCATTTGGTTGAGTTTTCACATAACAAATCCACTCATGCTAGCATTGGAGTTTCACTCTTTGAGGCATTCTATGGCTACAAAATACCATTACACAAAGTTATTTTCAGTGAGAAGATTAACCCTCATGGAAAGGAAGAATTGGAAAGAATACGAGCCCTTCTTTAACAATGTAAGATGAATCTTAAAAAAGCTCAAAATCAAATGAATCTAGATATATACTAATGAAAACTCTTGGAGTTCTAGGAGGGAGTGTTAGTTCTCTTGAAAGCACCCAAGTCTCGATATTCTACTCTAAAGGATAGCTCTAGTAATAAACTTTCTCAAAGGTTCTATGGGCCTTACAAGATCTTGAAGCATATTGGCGACTTGACATATCGATTGGAACTTCCCTATTTCACTAAGATTCATAATGTATTTCATGTTAATAAGCTCAAATCCTTTTTTGTACCTAGGTGGAAATAGTTGATGAGCTTCCTCCTATAGATGAAGGACTTGTTCAGTACATTCCTAAGGGGTTCATAGGTCAACATGAAAAGAAGATTTGCTCTCACTCTATCATTGAGTATTTAATTAAGTGAAAGGTTTTACCACTTGAGGAAGCTTCTTGGAGGAAAAATTATATGCTGGATGAATGTCCCTACTTACGAGATGCATTGGTTGGTTGAGATATAGTCACATGGGAGCTAGTTGCACTTTAAACAGGGTCTAGGATATTAGTTTGTTTTAGAAAAGCTTTTATTTTGCCTAATTTCTAGGATTTTACCACTTATATAGGATCAAATTAGTCTTCAATAGCTTGGTTTTGATATATGGCACACCCTATTTGGATACTTCTCCTAGAAGTTATGGCACTTTTCTTCATCATGCCCTACTTTTATAACAAGCTGTATATTCTTTATAGAGTCTATTTCTTGAAGATTTGAAGGCTCCAATTCCTTTTGAAGATATCCAAATCATGTATATGGTAGAGGATTTCCTATATGTCTTCATTTCAGCAAATAACTCTTCATAACTTGATCCATTTCTTATATTTTGTATAGCTGAAATCAGAGTAGTACTCTCTTTCATCCATCCTTCTTTGCAATTGTAAATTTGTTTTTGTGGGCAAATTTTTTTGGGTAGGGATGGATTGTAAGAAGTTGGGAATATCTGTGTTAGTGAGAGAGAGTTATGAATAATACCTAATCACACTCACATATGTATAAAAGGTGTGAGACATGTAATTTTTGACATCTTTTATCAATGTACAATTACTATCTCTTATCTCACTTGCTAGCACAACTTTCATGCCTTCTCTCTCTTCTTTTCTGAATTTCTAATATTTCTCTCTCCTTATCACTCTTTCTCTCTCTTTTTCTCTTGTTTGTCTCACCTCTTAGCCCTCTCTATGATAGCATGGGTTGTGGACATATTGGTGGCTCAATTGTGATCTCATCCAATTGCTATGTCCTTTCTTTGATGGATGTGTTAGGCATATGACACATGTTGGGGAGACTGATAATCTCGTCGGTATGTTCTATGTGCAACTTCTTTTGTATTGCTTTCACCCATTCCTTGACTTTATCAATGACATCTAACTGTTGTATTGGATTAGGATAGGTGTGGCCCTTGGCAATAGTCTCTTTTGCATTTTGTGGTGCCATTGTGGAATTTTCTATGCTAGATTTTGGAGTAGTTTGTGGAATCGGGGAGAGGCCTTCACTCTTAAGTTTGAATTTTGCTACCTTTCTCCTTTTCTTTACACTCTACTTGCCAATAAATGAACCATTCATTTTCATAGGGCCTTTGATGTTGAGTCCCCCTACTTTGCTTTGTGCATGAGTGATGGTGTCTCAAGGAAGTTACTATATGTATATCCTCTACATCACGTACATTCAAGGTCTATTTATAAATATCCTTGTTTGTGAATTTTTCCTAAATAAAACATAACCCCTTTCCATTCAATCTGTAAATCACCCCTTTATATTATACCCTTTTGTATGTAAAAAATGTATAAAAATGGTATTTTAAAAATACCTTATTTTGAACCCGTGTGATAAACACATATATTCATGAGTAACTTACCCGAGGAATGGGAATAATATCTTTGTCATTAATCATCTCCATTAGAAATAGGCTCAAGGTACTAAAGGCACAATGGCCTTGTGACTACTTGCCTTGCGCTGTGGACAATTAGAATACATGTATATGATTTCGCATTCCAAGTAGCATTGATCCATCTTGTTTCCCTTAGCTTGCTCCAACTTTTGTGGGCATCACAAGAAGACATGTTCTGGCTACCCACAAGTCCCCAACAAGCAATAGAGTAAAAAGCACTCCTCACCTACGACCTCATCCTAACATCATGATTGAAACATGTCTATAATCCATAAGGATTGGGCACCCTCTTTATCATAGTAGACAAAAGAGTTTGTGTATTCATCATTCTTGGCTTGCTCTCCTAAATTATGTGGATAGGAGCATCACTAGGAAGATGCATGATGATGGGGGCTCTAGGTATTCCTAAAGGACTAATATTCATTCTTTGCATGGTTACTCAATGTTTTGGAGGTGCTAGCTATGCCAACTGCTATCCACGATGGGGTTGCTTAGGATGATTTGCACCTCGATTATGGTGCTAATAGTTAAAATTAATATTAGGAAGCCTTTTTAGGGCTTCGCAATATGTGGCTTTGTGACCAAAATGTCCATGATTTGTGCATATCCTTGGTGGTCTAGAGCACTCTGAAGGGGATAGTCTCCACTACATTGTACTCACTAGATGTTTTGGCGATACGACCTTGAGATTTTTAGATACTTTGCCATCTTGAGTAACTCTTAATGTTTCTTCTTGAACACATTAGTAATCAACACTAGTGTTTCTTTGCTTTCCATCTAAGTTTGACTTGCACAACTTTCTTGGTTGGATCTCATTGTTTATTTGTCCTTATTTCACTCTTTGTGAAGGTCATCCACATGGATAGCCTCATCAAGGATGTCATTGATGGAGAAATTCAACTTAGAGTTTCTTGCTAATGTCTCATAAATCCTTTCATTGACACTTGAATCATGTGTATTGAGATGTGTGAGTTTTCTTTTTGTGTGTTGATTGGCTTATTGTTCTTTTAGTTTGTCAATTTTATGGTTCCTTTATTTTTTATGGTCTCATTTATTTTGAAAGAAATTAAGACAAAAATTCTTCTAGGATACACCCTAATTATGATGTGCAATATTTGGTTAATGTTATGATGTGCATGTATTTAGGTGTGTAGCAAGGCCAAAAGGAAATGCAATGTGCCCTAGGATGCAATGGGTTTACAATGACTAATTTTGGATGCACATATGTGGACATGGATACACATAGGTACACTTGCCTATGCACATATGCTCACAAGGATATACGTGTGCACACATGTAACCACACGTGAACACTAGTGCTCACTCATGTTCACTTGTGCATATGAATGCACCTAAGTGATCATAAGTGCACATGATGCTAGGTGAGCTGCACTAAGTGTGATTATGTGTGCTAGGCTTGTACATGATTAATACACAAGTGTACTTATGTGTGTACCATGATGTCCTTATCCTAAAGTGGGTATGGGCTATATGCAAATAATTATTTACCAGTATGCACTGATACACACTAGTGCACAATGTCAAACATGCATAGTTACCAGTGTTTTTTTATGTTCAAAAGTATAACTTAGATGTATGTCAATTTACAATGCATCTTTGAGCACTTGTGTTGCTAATCGGTATCTTAGTGCATGCTTGAAGGTTGAAGGGTGCATGTACATGTGTTGAAGGAGGGTTCTTGTTGTGATGCAATATGTATGATTCATGCATGTGTAGGTGTATGTTGTCGTATGCACTAGGTACATGCACTAAGTGAATGCATATGTGTGCAGTTGGATTCACACAATGTATGGGTGGAAGTAAAGTACAAAAGTGGTGTGTAGGTAGATGTAGAGTGTGTAGTGTGTGGTAATGAAAGCACTATGTGCTATATGGATGTTCTAAGCATTGACATTTTCTCTCAGTGTGTGTCTATAGGTGGAGGCATAGTGTAGGTGGAAGCACACAATGTAAGAGGTTGGATACATATAGGTTTATGGGTACAAAGAGGGTCAGGATGGATAGGCAATTGCATCTTCAAGAGTTGTTGGCTTGAACATATTGACTTTCGCATAGAAATGTCCAAGTAGGCCAGACATAAACTTGTGTTTATGAGTTGCTTCAGGTACATCTTCGAGCATTCCGAGTTGCAGTAGAGCATTCCAGAAACGTTCAGTGTATTGGAAAATAGATTCGCAATCCTTTTGTTGTAGAAGATCCCATTGCTTGATGGCTTTTTCATGGAATTGAGGATGGTGCGCAGATCGGATGCTTTATGCTTGCATAGTGAATGCTGGAAGGTCCCCAAGAACAAAAGAACTCTACTTTTTGCACAAAACTCAAGGTAGAAAGCATGCACGACATGAACAAGAGACCAATTGGGTGCAATCTCCCCCCATGCCTTGTGTAAGCGCTCCACAAAGCATGTATTTTTTTGTATTAATCATCTTCAAGCTCAAATAATAGCCCAAATTACAAAATAGCACGCTTTTGGATTTTGAGTTTGCTTTAGCACAAAAATAGAAATAAAGCTAATGGGCGGGTGCCCAAAGAGTCAGGCATACCCAATACAATGTCCAAATACAAATATCATAATTGTACGCCCATGCGCATACAAAATAATAAATAAATAACCAACGCCTCAATAAATAGGCGCCACAAAATATAGGCGCCATGCCTAAGGTATGCGCCCATCAAAATATAAGTGATAACTCAAATACACGCTATCCTCCAATGCTTTCCTCCGCCTGTTGCTATCTCTACACATCAACTGAAGCATTCACAATCGTTAGTAAAATAATACAATTAAACCGACAAAAGTGAATACCTAGCAGTCTTCAACTACATAAATAAATCAACTGGTTAGAAATCAATCCTAACCTTAATTTATTATGAGTGCGCACTCTAAACTCATAAACGTTTATTAATTTAATATGTATTTTACAGAATCACCTGCTATGGAATCACCCAAGTACACACTAAATTAATGAAATGCCCGAAAAGGATAGGCGTCCCCATCAACTTCTCGCATAAAGAATCCACTTTGTGTATGAGCCCCGGTCAAGAAAGTTTACGGAATCCACCGTAAAACCTCACAGAATCCACCGTGACACAAAATCCACCGTGAAATATGCCTCCTGGCATCATATCCCCGGGGTGGGATAGCAATTGTCCTCAATTGCTATTAGCTCAATGTGGAGCTAACAGAGTGGGGAAAGCATTTAAATCTCTAGCGTGCATCCATTGGGCCTCTTCAATAGGATGGTTTTTAAACTTGACTAAATATCTAGAATATCTTCGGCCAGTTCTAGTGGTCATAAAGTCAGTATCTAAGATAGCTTCAAGTTCAAGTATTTCAATCTCTTCATCTAACAAAGGTGGGTTTTCATAAACAGGGTGTATAGGTAATTGGCCTCTAAAGGGTCGTAATAAACTAATGTGAAATGTATTGTGAATTTTCCAGTGAGGTGGTAATTCTAACTTGAATGCATTGTCATTGATTTTGTGAATGATCTTAAATGGTCCATAGAATCTAGGTGCTAATTTCACAACTGTGTGTTTATCTACACTTTGTAATCTGCGTTTTTCTATTCTCAACCAAACATAGTCATCAACTTTAAAATTCATTGCATGTCTTTTCTTATTGGCTTGTTTTGTATACGATTGCTGGGCTTTGGCAATCATGTCTTTAATCTCGTCAAAAATAGTAGCGTGCATATTAGCAATATCATCTGCACTTTGAATTCTATTTGATAAAGATGCAATAGGTGTAGACAATCTATAACCATAAATCACTTCGAACGGTGCTTTCTTTGTAGATGTGTGTGGTGTATTGTTATATGCAAACTGCAGTAAATGCAAATGTCTGTCCCGTGTTTGTGGTTTAGAAATAGTGTAAGCACGTAAAAGATCTAAAATAGTACTGTTAGTGGCTTTTGTTTGTCCATTAGTTTCAGGATGAAATGCAGATGAAAAATCAATCTTTGTTCCTAGGTTAGCAAACAAAGTAATCCAAAAGTTGTTACAAAATCTAGAATCACGATAAAAAATGATAACTTTTGGTAATCCATGATTAGTGAAAACAGTTTTCAAAAATAATTCTGCTGCCTGAGATGCTGTTAAAGTTTTCTTACATGGAATGAAATATGCTTGTTTACTAAACATGTCTACTACAGTCCAAATCATATCATGGTTAGCTTTAGTATTAGGTAAACCAGTAATAAAATCCATAGAAATTTATTCCCATGGTCTTGATGGAATAGATAAAGGCATAAGTAATCCATACTATTTACCATGATGTCTCTTAACTCTTTGACAAATCAAACATTCAGAAACAAAGTTAGATACATCAGTGTCCATATATGGCCAATAAAAATCTTCAGTCAATGTACGCAAAGTAGATATGATACCTCTATGACCTTGATATGGAGGACAATGAATCTCATTCAAAACAAAAGATCTGAATGGAACTGTAACACATAATCTTTTTTCATAAAACATGAATCCATCATTGTAAGACAGTGAATTAATAGGAATCCAGTTATTTCCAACTAATTTATTCCAACCAGTATGAAAAGTAATGTCCTGATGATAAGTATCTTTCATAGGGGTTAGAGAATCAAATGATATAACAGAGATATTATGAATGGTCGGTCTTCTACTTAATGCATCGGCCACTACATTTTCTTTACCTGGTTGATATTGAATAATGGGATGAAAACTCTGAATAAAAGCTGCCCATTTGATATGTCGATCGGATATTTGAGATTGACTAAGTAAATGACTAATACTTTGTTGATCAGTCTTAATCATAAACTCAGAACCCATTAAATAATGTTTCCATTGTCTTAAAGCTTGTACCACAGCTAATAATTATTTATCATATGTGGAATATTTAAGTTTGGAGGGTTTCAGTTTACAACTAGAATAGGCTATGGGATGATTATCTTGCATAAGTACAGCTCCTATTCTTCCAGATCCGCTAGCATCAGTAACTACTAAAAAGAACGGTCTATTAAAATCAGGTAGTTGTAATACAGGAGCATGGGTTAATGCATGTTTCAATAAATCAAAAGATTTCTGTTGATTATCAGACCAATGATAAACAATACCTTTCTTTAAAAGTTTAGTCAAAGGCAAAGCAAGTAATGAAAAATTTCGCACAAATTTCCTGTAAAAACTAGCAAGACCTAGAAAAGAACATAACTCATGCACATTTTTAGGTATTGGCCAGTTCAATATTGCTTCTATCTTCTTAGGGTTAACCTTAATACCTTCTGATGACACAATATGACCTAAATATTCAATTTTTGTTTGAAAGAACTCACTCTTTTCCGGATTAGCATACAATTGATTATCTTTCAACAACTTGAAAACCAAAGACAAATGTTCATAATGTTCTTTCTCATTTTCACTAAACACCAAGATATCATTAAAGAATACAATAACACAATGCTGATATTTCAAAAATATACGATTCATCATTCTACTAAATGTAGCAGGTGCATTAGTCAATCCAAAAGGCATCACTAAAAATTCATAATGACCAAATTGTGTTCTAAATGCAGTCTTGAATATGTCGGTAGACTTATCTAATCTCACCTGATGATAACCAGATTTAAGATCTATTTTACTAAATATGGTAGAACCTTGTAGTTTATCCATAAGATCATCGACTCTAGGAATGGGATATCTATTCTTTACAGTACTTTTATTTAGGGCATGATAATCAATGCACATACGATAAGTATTCTTCTTCTTCTTTACTAACAAAATAGGTGCACCAAATGGAGAACTACTAGGTCTAATCAACCCTCTATTTAGTAATTCCTCAACTTGATTTTGAATTTCTTTTTGCTCTATCTAGTTATGCCTATATGGTGCTTTACAAGGTGGTTGTGTACCAAGAATTAAATCTATTTTGTGGTCTTCAAGACGTGAAGGAGGTAATCCAGGTGGTAGATCTTTTGCAAAACAGTCTTTAAATTGTGCAAGAAATTCTTTATGCCTAAGGTGCATATGTTTTTCTTTAGCTTGCAATTCATTCACCCAAATTAGATAAGATTTACTACTTTTATGTAATGCACGTTTAGCTTGATTATGAGAAAGCAGTGGAAAAGCATTAGATGCATGCATACCATACAATGTAATATGTTTTCCTTGAAAATGAATATTAATTGAATGCGTGGAATAATCTATATCAGGATTATGCTGATGACGCCAAGGCATACCTAAAATAATATCACTGGACTGTAATGATACAACTAGAAAATTCTTTCTTTCAGTGTATTCACCAATTTGAATTTCTAGATCATGCACCTCTTGTGTTCCATTATACCTTGTGCCTAAGAATACTACTTTAATGCGATAATGCATAGGAACAGTTTGTAATTTCAATTCTTTCACTAACTTTGCATAAATAAAATCATGTGTACTACCATCATCATGCAAAATTTTCTTTTCTTTTCCATGCACTAAACATTTCATTGTCAACAAAGAATGTGGAGTTGGCATACCTGGTAAAGTATCCGAAGGAGTAGCAATATCGTCTTCATCTTCCGTAAAGTCAGGCATTTCTTCATGTTCTTCATCTTCCATTGCTCCAAGATAGTTGATATGGACAGGTGGCTTCTTCGATTGGCAATTGGCTACTAGATGTCCAGGTTGATGGCATTTGTAACACACTATAGGTTTGGCTTTAGATACATTGTTTGCAATGGCAGGAAGTCTAGGAATATTAGGATTTGGCTGTGAAAATGGCTTAGGATTTTGATTGGTATTCGATGACAAAGCAGGTGGTTTTGCCCAAGACTTACAGAAAGATGATGAAGGAAATCGACCTTGATTGAATCTTCTAAAATTTGAATTGAATTGCTTAGATCCATAATTACCATTTGCTTGAAATTGTTGTGGATGCTTGTCTCTTCCTCGAAGCTTGTCTCTTCAGTGTCATGAGCTAAAGAAATTGCATCTTCAAGAGTTGCAGGCTTGAACATATTGACTTCAACGTAGTAATGCCCAAGTAATCCAGACATATACTTGCGCTTGTGAGTCGCTTCAAGTACGTCTTCAAGCATGCGTAACTGGAGTAATGTATTCCAAAAGCGTTCAGTGTACTAAGGAATAGGCTCACGATCTCTTTGCTGAAGAAGGTCCCATTGCTTTATGGCTTTTTCATGGAATTGTGGAGGAAGGAAATTCTACATAAACTTCTTCTTGAAACTCTCCCAGGTAGTGGGACAATCTATGCTCTTACGAACCACGGTTCACCAAAGAGATGATCTATCCACTAAATGATTAGTGACACACTTGATTTTATCTTTTTCAGCGTATGTTTCCTCATGAAAGTAATCATCAAACTGACTGATGAATGCAAGAACAATTTTTCCATCTTGAGTGCCATTGAAAGTACGGAATTTGAAATTTCTTTTACTTATCTTTGTTTCTTTGCGGATGGATTGAGCTTCAAGAGTCGCATCGATAGTACGTCGGATAAGATCTTTAGATTGTGGTTCCTCTTTATCGGTAGTCAATCTTTGTAAATTGGCAAATTGAACTTGCAATGCTTGCCAGGCTCTTCGTTCTTCGCCCAACTGCATCATAATTAAATCCAACTTTTGTTCCACCGTAGGTTCAGGAAGATCACCTTCAGCCATCAAATCATCCATATTTTGTTCCGTCATCCTGCAAAACTTCAAAAGACCTCACACTCTCAAAATCCAATTAGCGGGATGAGCGTAGCTCAAGATCGGGTGTACAAGGCTTATATATTTTTGTTTGGCTTTCACGGTCTTCGTCTTTGGTAATTGCGGAATTTAAAATCTTTGAAAAATCTGTGTTTTGACCTTCTGTGTGTGCTGAAACTGATTCAGCAAGTCTGCGTATGCGAACAGAGCCTTCCAGGGAACAACTTTGTAGCTCGGTGCTTCTGCACAGGAACAGTCCTTATAGGAGTTTTGGGCACAAGTCACTTTTGACTTCAGGTTACTTGCCAGACTTGCAGAGTTTCAAACTTAGGAAACTTGAGAAAACTGAAGTTTGTTGTGACTTGTGACTTAGGTAACTAAGCTTAAAGCTTAGTAACAGTAGACGTCGAATTTTTAGGGGGGGCCATTTTTTTTACGTCGCGAAAATCACGGAGAGGCCACCCTGCTGTGCCGTCGATTTAAAAAATGGAAGCTTTTAAGCTTCTTAAGCTTTATAAGCTTTATATTAAGCTTTTAAGCTTATGAAATTTTGAAACTTATCTCTGTGTATTGATGACTTGGAGAAGAGGATGTAGGAGTGGTTCTCCGCTGTTATAGGCCGGTCCTTCGTGATCAGAGGCTGTAAACAGAGGTTCTTGACCGCCAGGAATCCACCTGTATCGACCATTCGTGATGAGACTAACCGTAGAGCTTGATCATTCCAGGAGCTCCGCCTTCGCACAAGATGGGTAGCGATTGGAAGCTCTCGATCTCAGCTTCGCTCTGATACCACTAGTGCGCAGATCGGATATTGTATGCTTGCGTAGTGAATGCCGAAAGGTCCTCAAGAACAAAAGAACTCTACTTTTTGCACAAAACTCAAGGTAGAAAGCATGCACGACATGAACAAGAGACCAGTTGGGTGCAATCTCCCCCCATGCCTTGTGTGAGTGCTCCACAAAGCATGTATTTTTTCGTATTAATCATCTTCAAGCTCAAATAATAGCCCAAAATACAAAATAGCACGCTTTTGGCTTTTGAGTTTGCTTTATCACAAAAATAGAAATAAAGCTAATGGGCGGGCGCCCAAAGAGTCAAGCATACCCAATACAATGTCCAAATACAAATATCATAATCATGCGCCCATGCGCATACAAAATAATAAATAAATAACCAACGCCTCAATAAATAGGCGCGACAAAATATAGGCGCCATGCCTAAGGTATGCGCCCATCAAAATATAAATGATAACTCGAATACACGCTATCCTCCAATGCTTTCCTCTACCACTGCTGCTATCTCTACACATCAACTGAAGCATTCACAATCCTTAGTAAAATAATACAATTAAACCGACAAAAGTGAATACCTAGCAGTCTTCAGCTACATAAATAAATCAACTGGTTAGAAATCAATCCTAACCTTAATTTATTACGAGTGCGCACTCTAAACTCATAAACGTTTATTAATTTAATATGTATTTTACAGAATCACCCGCTATGGAATCACCCATGTACACACTAAATTAATGAAACGCCCGAAAAGGATAGGCATCCCCCCATCAACTTCTCGCACAAAGAATCCACTTTGTGTATGAGCCCCGGTCAACAAGGTTTACGGAATCCACCGTAAAACCTCACAGAATCCACCGTGGCACGGAATCCACCGTGAAATATGCCTCCTGGCATCAGAGGAGGAAGGAAATTTTGCAAAAATTTCTTTTGGAAAGTCTCCCAAGTAGTGGGACAATCAACGCTCTTGCGGACCACAGTCCACCATAAAGATGCTTGGTCAACTAAATGGTTAGTGACACATTTAATTTTGTCTTTCTCAGCATATGTTTCTTCATGGAACTAATCATCAAATTGACTGATAAAAGCAAGTACAGTCTTTCCATCGCGTGATCCATTGAAAGTACAAAATTTGAAGTTTCTTTTACTTATCTTTGTTTCTTTGCAAATGGATTGGGCTTCAAGTGTTGCATCGATGGTACGTCGTGTAAGATCTTCGGGTTGCGATCCATCTTGGTCGATGGTAGATCGTTGCAAATTGGCCAATTGAACTTGCAAAGCTTGTCGAGCTCTTCGTTCTTCTTCGAGCTGCATCATAATCAAATCCAACTTTTGCTCCATTGTTGGTTCAGGTAAATCACCTTCAGCCATAAGATCGTCCATGTTTTGATCGATCCTCCTGCAAAATTCCAAAAGACCTTACACTCTCGAAATATTATTAGCAGGATGAGCATAGCTCAAAGGCAGGTTTACAAAGCTTGTATATTTTGTTTGGCTTTTGTAGTCTTTCTCCTTTACAATTGCGATATTCGTTGTCACAACTGTCTTCTAAGAGAATAGTGTTGTGTAGAAACTACGTATAATCTATGTGTGGCATGCGTATGAACTTCTGTTCTTGCTGAAACTGGTTCAGCAAGTCTGCAAGTGTGAACAAGGACTTCCAGAGAGCAATAGACTGGTTCGTGTGCTTTTGCGTATGAACTGCCGCTATAAGAGTTGTTGGAGATGACTTAAGTGACTTTGGTGACTTGCAGAATTAAGAGAGCTTGGACTTAAGAGCTTAAGTAACCCAATTCGATTTTCGTGGATGTCAGGATGTAGTCGACTAATTTGACGACAGCGAGAAGATCCTCCCACTGCAGACGAAATAATTCGAGTCTTTAAGCTTTTTAATAAGCTTACTATTAAGCTTAATAAGCTTTTTGTTAAAGCTTTCGAAGCTTTGAGCTATAGAGTAAGGGTTTTCTTATTTGTATGAAGACGACTTATTGAAGGAAGTATCCATGTGGTCCTCCACCTACTGAGGCTAGTCTCTCGCGATCAGAGGGTGCAGAAGGGGGTTCTTGACTGCCAAGAACACGCTGGTATCGACCGTTCGCGACGAAACTGACTGTAGAGCTCCCATCGTTCCAGGAGCTCCGTCTTCATGCCAGATGGTAAGCAATTAGAAGCTCTCGATCTCAGCTTCGCTCTGATACCATTTGTGCATAGATCGGTCACCATATGCACACGTAGTGAGCGTCAGAAGGTCCCCAAGAACAAAAGACCTCTACTTTTTACACAAAAACCAATGAAGAAAGCTTGCACGACATGAACAAGAGACCAACTGGGTGCAATCTCCCCCCATGCCTTGTGTGAGCGCTCCACAAAGCATGTATTTAATATATTATTCATCTTCAAGCTCAAATAATAGCCCAAATTACAAAATAGCACGCTTTAGCTTTTGAGTTTGCTTTTGTGCCAATAAAGAATTAAAGCTAATGGGCACCCAAGAAGTCAGGCGGTATCCAAATACAATGTCCAATACAAGTATTTAAATCATGCGCCCATGCGCGTACAATAATAATAAATAAATATCAAACGCTTTGATAAATAAGTGCGACAAAATATAGTGGAAAGCTGTGGGTATATTTTATGAAGGCAAAGAGTGAAGCGTTTGAGCACTTTAGAACTTTCAAGGCTGCAGTTGAAAGAGAAACAGGCTTGAAAGTAAAGTGCTTGAGGTCAGATGGAGGGGGACATTACCTCTCTCAAATGAGTTCAATGATTTTATGAGGTCTCATGGGATAAAGAGACAGTTCACATGCAAGTATACCTCACAAAAAAATGGGGTTGCAGAAAGGAAAAACAGGCATATTGCAAAAGTTACACATGCCTTGATGGCTGAAAAGAATATGCCTAAGCATTTTTTGTCTGAGGCTTTTCATACTGTTGTTTATATTATGAACAAAACTCCCATAGCTGCAGTTCATGGGATGACTCCTGAAGAATGTTTTACTGGCAAGAAGCCTGATGTATCGCACTTGAAGGTATTTGGCTGTGTTACATACGTTCATGTGCCAGATGAGCTATGGAAGAAGCTTGATCCAAAGGCAGAAAAATGTGTCTTTATTGGATACTCTTTAGAGTAGAAAGGGTATCACTGTTATAACCCTATCACATGTAAGTTCAGAGTGAGCAGGGATGTCATCTTTGATTAAGTTTAGAGTGAGCAGGGATGTCATATTTGATTAAATGAGCAGTTTGTATGCATCTATTGGTGATGCATTGGATGATGATGATGACCATGGCACTCATGTGCAGGCTGAAAAGCAAGAATCACGGACTCTTAGTGGACCAGAGACATCATCTGGTAGTCCTTGGTCTGGGAGACTAAGGAGTAGCTCTACATCTTCAGGTGCATCTAGTAGCACTACAGATAAAGACAAAGGAAAGAATAAAGTGTCAGATGGCATTGATGGAGTTCTTGATGGAGACTCCAGTGGCTCAGAGAGCTTGGATGATGAGCTTGGTATTCCTTCTATTAGGACACCAGGTGTATAGAGAGCTCATAGTAATGTAAAGGCTCCATTGAGTGATCCGATGGTACGTAGATCTAGCAAGGTCAGATACCCTGTTAAAAGATTAGGTTTTGAAGGTTATGCAGCTCACCATTATGCTTATATGGTGAAACTAGTTAAGGATGTTGAGCCCACTTGTTTTGAGGATGTTGTTGGTCATACTCATTGGGATGCAGCAATGGATGAGGAGATGGCTGCATTAGAGGCCAATAAGACTTGGGATCTAGTATCATTACCGAAGGGCAAGAAAGCTATTGGATGTAAGTGGTTTTATAAGATTAAGCACAATGCAGATGGGTCTATTAGTAGGTACAAAGCTAGGCTGGTTGCAAAAGGCTATGCCTAGACATATGGCATAGATTATGAAGAAACCTTCAATCTAGTTGCTAGGATGGCAACTGTCAGATATGTGATTGCTTTGGCAACAGCGAAAGGTTGGAGGTTGCATCAAATGGATGTGAAGAATGCCTTCTTGCATGGTGATTTGCAAGAAGAAGTGTTTATGGATAAGCCAGCGGGTTATGAAGATTTAGAGCATCCCACGTATGTGTGCAGGTTGAAGAAGGCGCTCTATGGGCTCAAGCAAGCACCTAGAGCATGGTCTAACAAGATCAGAGAGTATCTTGTTAATATTGGCTTTTATGTTTCTGATGCTAATCACTCACTTTATGTGAGAAAGGGAGATGCAGGTTTGGTCATCATAGTCATCTATGTGGATACCTTGATTATTACAGGTGATAGTGATAGTGGGATTGCTGAAGTCAAGGACTTTTTGAAGAAGAAGTTTGAGATAAAGAATTTAGGTGAGCTAAGGTACTTCCTTGGCATTGAGGTGATCATATGTGATGATGGTATAAGGCTGTCCCAAAGATAGTATGGCTTGGATATGTGGTCCAAGTATGGTATGATAGCATGCAAACCATTTTCAGTCTTGTTGGAGCAGAATGCAAAGTTGAGTGTTGATGTTGGGGATGAGATAGAAGACCCTACTATGTTCAGGAGGATAGTGGGGAGTTTGATCTACATGACCATTACAAGGCCAAACTTGAGCTACGATGTTGGTATTGTGAGTCAGTTTATGCAAGTACCTAGAAAGCCACACTTGGATGCAGTCAGACGCATATTGAGATATGTGAAGTCCACATTACATTATGGACTTTTCTATGAGGCAGGTATAGACAGGTGTTTGGATACACAAATGCAGATCGGGCTGGTAGTATGTCTGATAGAAAATCTACAGCAGATACATGTTTTCTCTTGGTAGTGCAGCAGTTACTTGGAGCAGCAAAAATCAAACTACAGTTGCTTTGTCGAGTACAGAGGCTGAGTATAGAGGTGTTGTTGTTGCAGCATGTGAGGTAGTATGGCTGCAAAATTTATTGGCTAATTTAGATGTGCATGTGGAAGGTCCAGTTGTCATTTATTGTGACAATATGAGCAGTATACAGTTGGCTAGGAACCCTGTGTTCCATGCCATGACAAAACATATTGAGGTACACTACCACTTTGTGAGAGAGAAGGTACTAGCAGGTGAGATTGACTTGGTGTATGTCAGCACACATGATCAAACAGCTGACATCTTCATGAAGGCATTGGGTACAGAGAAGCTTCAAAATTTCCGAGTCTTACTTGGAGTTGCAAAGATGCAGTTGAGCTTGAGGGGGAGTGTTGAGATGACAAGCTCAACACATGGGGACATTAATGATGGACCGCCTGGTTAGATGGGTTCACACATCTACACTTAGCATGTTGGTGGTCATTATGACTCTCAAATGGCCACTAACTCATTAATTATTATATTCAGGTTGTTACACCTATTTACAGCTGGCATAGTTGTAGCGCCAGTTGACTAGTGTAGTCGGTTATGCATTGTTTGACTTAGTAGGCCACTTTCCTTTATGTTGTATCTTATCTATACTTTGTGTACATTGTAAAGTGTGTGGAAGAAGAATAAGAAACTAGCAAGAAAACGTTTTGGCCTCCATCTCTCTTTTTGTCTCTTGAGTGAGTTTCTCCTTATGCATTCTGTGTGTATTTAGGAGACATCATCTTGAGCAAGTCCCCCCACCATGCGATTCTTGACAAATTCACCATGCAAGAATGCATTCTTGACATCCATTTGCTGCAAAGTCCACCCTTTGGCTACTGCCAAGGCAATTGTATATCTAACAGTTGCCATCCTAGCAATTGGACTAAATGTCTCTTTATAATCTATACCATATGTTTGAGCATAGCCTTTTGCAACCAACCTAGCCTTATACTTGCTAATAGAGATATTTGCATTATTCTTGACTTTGTAAACCCACTTATAACCAATAGCTTTCTTATTGTTAGGCAAGGATACCAAATCGCAAGTCTTATTGGCTTCTAATGTAGCCATCTTCTCATCCATTGTTGCATCCCAATGAGCCTGACCAATAGCATCCTCAAAACAAGTGGGCTCAACATCCTCAACTAGTTTCACCATATAAGCATAATGGTGAGTTTCATAACCTTCAAAACCAAATCTTTTAGGGTATCTGACCCTGCTAGACCTACATACCACTGGATCACTCAATGGAGCCTTTACATTACTATGAGCTCTCTATACACCTAGTGTCTTGAGTGAAGGAATACCAAGCTCATCATCCAGACTCTCTAAACCACTAGAATCTCCATTAAATTCCAAATGACTAGTAGATGCATCATTACCATCCAACACTTTCTTCTTTCCTTTGTCTTTGAATAAAACACTTACAAATCCACTTGAAGATGTGGGGCTACTCCTTAGTCTCCCAGACTAAGGGCTGGACTCTAGAGAGAGGAGAATCGTGGAGCTGCTGCCTTGATCACGTTGCCCACCACCATGCTACCTTCACGCCGCGGGCTGCCACCAAGCTACCGCCTCTTACCCCACCATCATCATCATCATAATCATCATCATCCTCATCACCATCCTCGTCATCATCATCATTATCCTCCCCATCATCCTCTCCATCATCCATTTTCTCTCTCCACGTCACATTCCCTGTGACTGAAGTTTGGAAGCTTCCTTGGAAGCTTCCATAAAAGTTTCCCATAGTCCCTATTCACCCGTGCCTTCCCGGGTGCCTTAAAAACCGTGACTATAAGGCCGTCTCCTACGTGGAAGAGGGAGATCTTGGACTGAGAGACTTCAGAACACGCGAGTAATCCAAGGGGGAGTCACTGCGATGAAATTCACTGTATAAATGGCTCTTAAGTAGAAGTCTCGAGGTGCACATGTGGGAGCTTCCACCCCGAATACACGTGTGGACAACACCCTGAACCTCAATGCCCAGGTTCTTAAAATTAATTCCACATGAAAGGATGCATTAGGCATGTTTAATTTTCGTAGAGAAGTTATAAATGCATTTATTCATTCGATTTACAAAGTTGAGTGCATGTCGAATATTGGAATTGCTGGCACTCCCGTGGACAAGGGTAGTTGCAATCTTCTTGAACGTATAATCCATAACTTAGAAGATGATATCATGCTAAGAAGGATAGAGCTTATGTCGCATGATGCACTTGGGAATTAAATTCATGGTCGCGGTTCATATAGAGGATAATCTTAGACACCCATTGAGTGATGTCCAAATCGTCGCAATGTATGGAAAGGAATTACAAACTTTGCAAATTGCCTGTGAAGATGGTTGCATTTTAGGTCGTGTTAAGCGCTAAAGCAAGGATTAATTTAATGTTAGACTCATGGTATTTGCTCATGCATGGAGTCCTTCTATCAAGTTTGAATGCATCTTCATCAAAAATATTAAAGCTTTAATTTCGTTGCATCAACGTAGGACTTATACAAGTTAGCTCTGAATTGTCAATCGTTATAGTTTAGGCAAGGAAAAGTAACGATCATTGTAGATCTTATAGCTGCATAGAAGGAAAAAGTCTATGAATTGCATATTCACATGGAAAGTTATATCTTGCAATTATTTACATCATTTAGAAGGAAGTATTTGCATCTTTAAAAGGGATGATCGTCTCTAATCGTGGGTTAGTTAATCAACCAAGTAATTCACGTATAGTTAAGTAGCTCACATGAAAATCATAGGTACAATTAGATTGTATATGATTGTAACGTGTCCACTAGAATCATCCAGGACACGTCTTAGCAGTCCATTGGAAAGGATATCTAGAAAGCTCTGCCCGGCATTCCCATGGAATGTTACGGGACTTGCGATCTAGGTCTTCCCGTGTCTGCCACGTAGCGGAAGTATCCTGGCCGTTCCCACTTAGGATCGACCTGAATTAGGGTTTTCCTGATTTGGTCATTAGCTAACAGCAACTAGCGTCAGACCCGAGCGAACTACTTTACGCAGAAAAGCCAGGTCCGAAGCAGATTCACGCTGCACTTGGTTCAAGGAGAGTGGGAAACAAGAGGGATGAAAGGCTTAACCTCTCTGCCATAGGGCATAGTCCCATTCCGTTCCCCTAAAACAGCGTAAAATAGGGTAAGACGTAACTCTAGGTCATCGCTCTCGTTATTCGTTTTGATGATGATGATCATCCCGCTGTTCTTCGAGATTTTTGAGAAAAGTTCCCAGCTAACCGGGACCACCCAACCGTAGGACGGACCCATGGCCCATCCTCCGCACTTTCCTGGGTTTGTTTTAGTTATGTAATTATCTAACACATTAATTTGACATATAACAATCAACTTCTTTAATTAATCTTGTTAAGCACTGGTTCCTTCACGTAATCTTATCACGTGACATAGAAAAACAATATCAAGCAAGTCCTTTTTTTTACATTTCATCATTTTATCTTTGAAATACAAGGAGTTCCGCCCGTAGGCTTGTCCATAATCCGCCCGAAGGCTATCCAGTAATCCGCCAGGGATCACTAATCCAAGCTTTCGCCCGTAGACTAGTATGCGGGCCTCGAGATCCAATCCCGAGTCACGTTAGCCTCTTGTGCAGGACCCGGAAGGCGAGGGATTTACGGCCAGAGCCCCCCTGGCACCCAAGCGTCCTCCTGCTCCAAGTAGAGCTTAACGGAAAGACCTCTCGCGGTGGGTTCGGTCCACGTTCCCGGCGCGGTCAACAACCCCCTTGGTTAGGGTCAGGCAGGCAGTCGAGGGTAACTGAAGCTACCTCTCCCTTCAGGCCTTCAACCTGAAGCTTTAGATATCTTTTCATCCTTTAGTTCCTTGAGCAAAAAATGCAAACAGTGCTTTCTAAACTGTTACAAGCACAATCAATTCCAGTGGTTGTTTATTTGGCCAATTTCTAAGGAGTGAATCCTTCTCTTTGGATGCATCCAGCATTCGATTCGGGATCAATTGTGACTTGGCAAGATTCCCAAGGGTTTGTTTTGTTCACCCTATTGTCCTTGGGTTAGGGCCATACCCTGTTAACCCAACTTACCCAATACCTTAGGTTATATTAACAGTAAATCCTGGCGACCATGTCGCTCCAATTTATTGATTGATCATTTGCTTCCAAGCAATTACCTAACTTCCCTTTACTTGGCAATTATTCCCCAAGAAAGGTGATGTAACAGGATGATTACTTATCCTCTTGCAAGTTAAATTTGCGCAAGAACTTGCCAACCTCATTTCAAGAAATGGCAAAACTCTCTTGTGAACAAATCACAAGTCTATCCGACGTTGCAACTTTTTGCACAAGTGTCTCATCTATTCCATGGGATCATTTTACCCATTGAATGGCGTTTTCTGGTCACGGAATTATCTCCAGCCGAGAAGCAGGGTTTAGGGTGTCTTCTTACCCAACCCATTCCTAATTACACTAGACCAACAACGTTCGGTCCTAGGAATTCCAACTCAATCCGAGTTTCATCATTTGAACGAGTGATCCTTAGGGTAGAAACCTTAGATTATTTTATGCATGAGCGTCCAATTGTGTCCTACATTCCGTGAATGTGGGTAGGACCTTTGGTTTAAGGGTTTGTCTTGGTAACAGATGCGTGAAACTAGGTCAAGTCCTTAATGTGCTAAACCCTAGCTAGCACTTGGAGTATATTGTATCGATTTAACCATCCTAAATGAGTCCTTTGCGGTTTAGGTGTTTTGGGTAAACCCATTTACTTGTCTTACGACAAGGATGAACCATTCCTAAAGATATTGTCTTGATCTAAGAGGGGAAAAACTAGTTGCATTACGTCATAATTCACGTAAGCACGCGATTCATTTCCTCTAGATTCGCAATCCCTAACTACTCTTGTTAAGACCAAGCACCTGCTAAAATTCACATAACTTACATTGATCCTACTAGGACCTAGATTCACAATTCATGCTACTAAGCTTTTAGGGTTTTATGTTAAAATGAACCGAGCAGCCTTTCCCTAACTACATTTCTGAAAGAAATATTCGTACACTGAATGAATGAAATTCTTACATGCGATGAGTGTACAACATGCAATCCCTTCCTAACTACACGTAGTTAAATGAGATTTATGCCAATTGAAGCTAGAGTTAACCTATTTAATGCAGCCCTTAGAGTTATTCCCATGCTTTGCTATTTCCTACGGGTGATAACGACTTCCTTAATGAATCATTACCAAGAAGATTTATCTAAAAATGTGACATGCCATTAATCTTTCCATGCCTAGTAAAAAGGTGTACCTCAATAATTTCAACCTTGTAATGAGGCAACAGTTGACCTAGGCTCGTCACTTTTGAATGCACAAAAGGAAACTTACTGGTAAGGTCCTAAAAATGCATAGACACCTTATGTTCTTTCCATTCATTCCATTTAACATACCAATGACCAATTTTCATATCTTGAGCTAATTCTAGTAAATGTTCAAATAGCCAATTTATTTTCCAATTGCATTTAACTTGACTAGTTGAATTTGAACATGCATCAGTGCTTCCTAATCCATGAAGTTATCGTGACTAATTCAATACTTTTGTGTGGAATCCAAATAGATAAAACCTGGATATGTGGACTCCGGGAAATATCCACGTATATACTAGGAGAAGATCCTCCCGCAGGCGCGCCTTGTGACTTTTTAGAGCCATCGTAGGCATGATTTCGGCTTGTGGTTTGCCTTCGCGGTCTACCAATTTTACTCATCTTGGTATGCAGCCTTATGATCTTTGCCTTTCTCCATCGTACATAGGAGATCCCTTCGCGGGACTTCAGATGAACGGTGCTTGCGGAAAAGGGGCTTTATGAGCTTCTTAGGAAGAAACCGGGGTGGTGGCTAGGAATGGGTTTACGGATGGCTTGTGGGCTTTGAAGCCTATTTGCGGAAAGGCTCTTACGATGGGTCTTGCGGGAAGGGAGCTTTATAAGCTTCTTCTTCTTCTGTTCAAAATGTCGGCTAGGGATGGGCTTATTGGGGAATCAAGTGAGAAGGGGGTTTAAGGAAGCCCCTCTTCTTCTCTTAAAGAACCGGGCCTAGGGGCTTGTGGGAGATTTTGGTAGGAAGGGCCTTATAGGCTTTCTCTTCAAAGCCGAGGGGGAAAATTTGGGCTTTTGGAGGTTCTAGTGGGAAAGGGTGCTAAGGAAGCCCCCCCCCCTATAGAAGCTTCTAAAAAAGAAGCTTCCAATGCCCTCTATCTGACATAGCAGCCGTGTGGAAGGGGAAAGGATAATCGAGGAAGGGCGGCGTGAGGATGGCGTACTCAGAGCTTCAGGCGGCGGCTCACCTTTTTCAGGAATCGATAGGTCATAGGAAGCTTAGGGTATCCTTTCCTTTGATACCCATTCTTCTCATAACGTCCCAATACCTTGATTCTGTCGGCAGAGATTATTCGAGTCACTTCCTTGTACACATACTTGTTCTGCTTAACCTTTCGCCCGCTGACATGTAGGGTTGCGTTTGCATGAGCCTCAACAAAGATGAACAGCTTTACAATCTTTAAGTCCTCCATCCACTTGATTCTCTTCAAGTTGGTTCGAAGGTACGCAAGTTAGTGGGCAATTATGTAATAAATTCTTGAATCACCCGTCCATCTTCGTTTCACGTACAGGGGTGAAGGATTGTAGATGCCGTCTAGGATATTCATCATACCTAGCCATAAACATAACCTGGAACACCAAAAATTTGTTCCATGCTTCGTGACTCTGCAGGCCAGCATCCGTGAGTAAGTAAGAAAATGTTCTTAATGGCAACATTTGCTACCCCTCATTAAGTTTTCTTGTAAATATTAGATCCTCGTTGGTTGGCTCTGATACCAACTGTAACGTGTCCCCCAGTCCACTCGCAGGACATGTCTTAGCAACCCATCAGGAAGAGAGTCCACAAAGTGCTGCCCGGTACTCCCATGGAATGTCATGGGTTTTGCGATCTAGGTCTTCCCGACTCTGCCACAAAGCAGAAGCATTTCGGCCATTTCCATTTAGAATCAGGGTTTCCCTAATGGTCATGTTCCTAGAAGATAGCTAGCATCGAGCCCCAGACAAACTACTTTACGCAGAATCATCAGGGTCGAAGCGGATTTATACTGCACTTGATTCAAGGAGAATGGGAAACGAGAGGGATGCAAAGCTTGACCTCTCTGCCCATAAGGCATAGTCCCATTCCGTTCCCCTAAAACAGTATAAATCGTGACTGTAGCTTTCTAGATTCTAGGTCATCGTTACCTTGTTGTTAATTCCATTGAGAAAAGTTCTTGGCCAACCGGGACCACCCTTCCATAGGACAGACCCATGGTCACATCTACCGCACTTTCCTCAGGTTGCTTTAGTTATCTAATTACCTACCACATTTAGTTTGACAAGCAAAAACAGCTTCCTTAATTAGCCAATTATTCACTGGTTACTTCACATAACTTAGGCATTGACATAGAAAAACAATGTCAAACAAGTTCCTTTTCAACATTTGATCTTTATTTATTAGTCTTTGGAATACACCATATAATCAAGCTCGAAGGCTATTCCATAATCCACCCGAAGGCAATTCCAGCAATCCTCAGGGATCGGTATTCCAAGTTTTCGCCCGTTGACTAGTATGCGGGCCTCGAGATCCCATCTCGAGTCACGTTGGCCTCTTGTGCAAGACCCAGAGGCAAGGGATTTACAGCCAGAGCCCCCCCTGGCACCCAAGCATCCTCCTGCTCCAAGTAGCACCCACGAAGAGACCTCTCGTGGTGGGTTTGGTCCACGTACCTGGAGTGGCTAACAACCCCCTTGGATAGGGTCAGGTAGACAGTCGGGGATAACTGATGCTGCCTCTCCCTCCAGGCTTTCAACCTGAAGCATTAGTTATTTTCCAGCATTAGTTTCTTGAGCAAAGAAGAACAAACAGTGCTCCAAACTGTACAAACACAAGCATTCCAGTGGTCGTTTATACGGCCAACTACTAAGGTATAATTCCTTCTCTCCGAATACATCCAACATTCAATCTGGGATCAAATTCAACTTGGCAAGATCCCAAGGGTTTTGTAAGATGAGTTTCTTGTTTACCCTCTTTCCTTGGGTTAGGGTTTATACCCTGTTAACCCAAATTATCAAATACCTTAGGTTTATTTACATTAAGGTCAATAAATCCTGGACAGCCCTGTTGTCCTCACTTGATTGGTCAATTGCTTGTTAGGCAATTCATAATTTTCCTAACTTGGCAAATCAGCCCAAGGAAGGGTGATGTAGCAGGATGTCTACTCATCCTCTAGAAAATTAGACTTGTACTTAGAACCTACCAACCCTTGTTCTAAGGAGTGGCAATACTATTTTGTGGTTTAGACACAAAACCATGCGATGTTGCAACTTTTTGCACAAGATAGGTGTTGCGCCTGACTTGTGGGATTATTTCTCCCATCACACGGTATTCCTTGGTCAAGAATACCTTTGGTGAAGATGTAGGGATTGGGAGTCCTCTTGATCACCCAACCCTAACCCCACTAGGCCGATACCGTTTTGGCCCTAGGGTTCCTAATTTCCTTGCGGAAATCTAGCATTCGGTCATTTGATCCTTAGGGTGAGAACCCTAGATTGTTCTTGCATAGGCATTTAGCTAACCCTAACATTCCGTGAATGTGGGTAGGATCTTAGGGATTGGAAATATTTCATCGATGACCTAAGTGCAATACTAGACAGAATTTTAACGTAACTTAACCCTACCTAGCACTTTGAGGTGATCATCATTGTAATATTCCCGCATATGAATCTCCTCTTAAGTTAGATAATAGCAATTTTTTTTAAATTATCCCCTCCCTTCCCCAGCCGAGGGTCATGCTGGAGGAGAGGGAGGGAAGGCACGATGACTGTGCATCATGCTGGAATTCATGGAAGGCTTGATGCTCATGCATCAGGCCGCGTGGAGGGAGGGAGGTACCTCTCCCTCCACCTATAAGAACCATGGCTATTTCAGGGAGAAGGGAGGGGGGCTGGACGAGAGGACGGCGCCAGACTATGGGAGGCATTGGAGCAGCGACAGGCTGCGTAAGGCGTGAGAGGAGGGAGAGGTCGTCAAGCTGCAAGAGGTCGTCGCCTTGAGAGGAGGAGCTCAGACAATCATGGAGAGAGATGGAGAGAGGTGAGCTGCCGCCTGAAGCTCTGAGTACGCCATCCTCACGCCGCCCTTCCTCGATTGGCCTTTCCCCTTCCACACGGCTGCTACGTCAACTAGAGGGCATTGGAAGCTTCTTTTTTAGAAGCTTCTATAGGGGGGGCTTCCTTAGCACCCTTTCCCACTAGAACCTCCAAAAGCCCAATTTTCCCCCCTCGATTTTGAAGAGAAAGCCTATAAGGCCCTTCCTACAAAAATGGTAATGATTCATTAAGGAAGTCGTTATCACCCGTAGGAAATAGCAAAGCATGGGAATAACTCTAAGGGCTGCATTAAATAGGTTAACTCTAGCTTCAATTGGCATAAATCTCATTTAACTACGTGTAGTTAGGAAGGGATTGCATGTTGCACACTCATCGCACGTAAGAATTTCATTCATTCAGTGTACAAATATTTCTTTCAGAAATGTAGTTAGGAAAAGGCTGCTCGGTTGATTTTAACATAAAACCCTAAAAGCTTAGTAGCATGAATCGTGAATCCAGGTCCTAGTAGGATCAATGGAAGTTATGTGAATTTTAGCAGGTGCTTGGTCTTAACAAGAGTAGTTAGGGATTGCGAATCTAGAGGAAATGAATCGCGTGCTTACGTGAGTTATGACGTAATGCAACTAGTTTTTCCCCTCTTAGATCAAGACAATATCTTTAGGAATGGTTCGTCCTTGTCGTAAGACAAGTAAATGGGTTTACCCAAAACACCTAAACCGCAAAGGACTCATTTAGGATGGTTAAATCGATACAATATACTCCAAGTGCTAGCTAGGGTTTAGCACATTAAGGACTTGACCTAGTTTCACGCATCTGTTACCAAGACGAACCCTTAAACCAAAGGTCCTCGTTCAAATGATGAAACTCGGATTGAGTTGGAATTCCTAGGACCGAACGTTGTTGGCCTAGTGTAATTAGGAATGGGTTGGGTAAGAAGACACCCTAAACCCTGCTTCTCGGTTGGAGATAATTTCGTGACCAGAAAACGCCATTCAATGGGTAAAATGATCCCATGGAATAGATGCGACACTTGTGCAAAAAGTTGCAACGTCGGATAGACTTGTGATTTGTTCACAAGAGAGTTTTGCCATTTCTTGAAATGAGGTTGGCAAGTTCTTGCGCAAATTTAACTTGCAAGAGGATAAGTAATCATCCTGTTACATCACCTTTCTTGGGGAATAATTGCCAAGTAAAGGGAAGTTAGGTAATTGCTTGGAAGCAAATGATCAATCAATAAATTGGAGCGACATGGTTGCCAGGATTTACTGTTAATAAAACCTAAGGTATTGGTTAAGTTGGGTTAACAGGGTATGGCCCTAACCCAAGGACAATAGGGTGAACAAACAAACCCTTGGGGATCTTGCCAAGTCGCAATTGATCCCGAATCGAATGCTGGATGCATTCGGAGAGAAGGATTCACTCCTTAGAAATTGGCCAAATAAACGACCACTGGAATTGATTGTGCTTGTAACAGTTTAGAAAGCACTGTTTGCATTGTTTGCTCAAGGAACTAAAGGATGAAAAGATATCTAAAGCTTCAGGTTGAAGGCCTGAAGGGAGAGGCAGCTTCAGTTACCCCCGACTGCTTGCCTGACCCTAACCAAGGGGGTTGTTGACCTTGCCGGGAACGTGGACCGAACCCGCCGCGAGAGGTCTTTCCGTTGAGCTCTACTTGGAGCAGGAGGACGCTTGGGTGCCAGGGGGGCTCTGGCCGTAAATCCCTTGCCTTCCGGGTCCTGCACAAGAGGCTAACGTGACTCGGGATTGGATCTCGAGGCCCGCATACTAGTCTACGGGCGGAAGCTTGGATTAGTGATCCCTGGCGGATTACTGGATAGCCTTCGGGTGGATTATGGACAAGCCTACGGGCGGAACTCCTTGTATTTCAAAGATAAAATGATGAAATGTAAAAAAAAGGACTTGCTTGATATTGTTTTTCTATGTCACGTGATAAGATTACGTGAAGGAACCAGTGCTTAACAAGATTAATTAAAGAAGCTGATTGTTATATGTCAAATTAATGTGTTAGATAATTACATAACTAAAACAAACCGAGGAAAGTGCGGAGGATGGACCATGGGTCCGTCCTACGGTTGGGTGGTCCCGGTTAGCCGGGAACTTTTCTCAAAAATCTCGAAGAACAGCGGGATGATCATCATCATCAAAACAAATAACGAGAGCGATGACCTAGAGTTACATCTTACCCTATTTTACGCTGTTTTAGGGGAACGGAATGGGACTATGCCCTATGGCAGAGAGGTTGAGCCTTGCATCCCTCTCGTTTCCCACTCTCCTTGAACCAAGTGCAGCATGAATTTGCTTCGGACCTGGCGTTTCTGCGTAAAGTAGTTTGCTCGGGTCTAACGCTAGTTGCTGTTAGCTAATGACCAAATCAGAAAAACCCTAATTCAGGTCGATCCTAAGTGGGAATGGCCAGGATACTTCCGCTACGTGGCAGACGCGGGAAGACCTAGATCGTAAGTCCCGTAACCTTCCATGGGAATGCCAGGCGGAGCTTTCTAGACATCCTTTCCGATGGACTGCTAAGACGTGTCCTGGATGATTCTAGTGGACACATTACAGTTGGTATCAGAGCCAACCAACAAAAGACTTGTTTTTAAGAAATTTTAATAAGAGGAAGTAAAGCAAATGTTACTGTTCCAAACATTTCCTTACTTTCAATGCTGTCTTGGAGAATTATGAAGCATGGAACAGGTTCTTAGTATTCCGAGTCATGTTTATGACCGCGATGCATTCCACGGATTATCGACAAAGGGTTGAGATGATGAACATCCTAGACCACATTTACAATCCATCGCCTGTGTACGTGGAACGGAGATGGATGGGTGTTTCAGGAATCTATTACATAACTACCTATCGACCTGCGTACCTTCAAATTAACTTGAAGAGAATCAAGTGGATGGAGGATTTGAAGATCGTGAAGCTGTTTGTCTTTGTTGAGGCTCACGCAAACGCGACCCTACAGGTCGGGGGTCGAAGGATTAACCAGAATAAGTATGTGTACGGGAAAGTGATTCAAAGAATCCCTACCGACCGAATCAAGGTTTTGGGACGTCATGAGAAGAATGGATATCAAAAGAAAAGATACCCTAATCTTCCAATGAACTATCGATTCCTGAAAATTGATGACCCCAATCCGTACTATTACTCAGTTTCTATAGCTGAATGCAACAACATCTTATTCTCCTCGAATTAATGTATCAACTTGTTCCATCGCCCCAAGAAATAATTGTATCTCGAAAGGGCTATGCTGATATGAATGGAATAAAACTTTTTTTTAAATCAACGATTGTCTTGACTGTGAATATTGATAAAGAAGTAAAGTGATTTGGTTGTTTGGCTAAAGGAATGCGCGGACGTAGTTCCTGAAAAGTTAACAGAACTCCCGCTTCAAAGAGAAGTAGATCATGAGATCAAGCTAGTAATAGGAGCTACGCCAATTGCGAAGAGATCCTATAGAATGTCTATACCGGAAGCAATTGAGCTGAAGGAACAACTCAAGCAACTGCTAGATCAGGGCTACATCCGTCCTAGCAGTTCACCATGGGAAGCGCCAGTACTGTTCCAGAAAAAGTAAGATGGAACACTTCGACTATGTATTGATTACATAGGGTTGAATCAATCAGCAGTCAAGAACAAATATCATATTCCTAGAATAGATGAGCTTCTTGATAGTCTTCAGGGTGCCAAGAACTTCTCCAAGATTATCTTAGGTCTGGTTACTATCAGATAAGAATCAAGGAAGAAGATACCCCAAAGACGATCTTCAACACTAGATATGGACACTTTAAGTTCTAGTTATGTCATTAGGGCTTACAAATGCGCCTGCCAACCTCAATAGGTTAATGCAGGATATCTTTAGACCATATCTTGATAATTTCGTGCTCGTTTTCTTTGATGACACTCTAGTCTTTTCCAAACAGGAAGAAGGTCATGAACCCCAACTTTGGATTTTCCTTGAGACAATGAGGTCTCATAAGCTGTATGCAAAAATGAAGAAGTGTGCATTCTTCAAATGTCAGATTGAATATTTGGGATTCATAGTATCATCAGAAAGAATATCATTAGACCCAGCCAAGGTCAGAGATGTGCTTGAATGGCCAATACCAACAACTGTCAAAGAAATACGCAGCTTTCTTGGATTGGCAAGATGGTATAGGGTCTTCATCAAAAACTGCAGGATGGATTTTAGGCCCCGGAACGTGCCTAAAAATAGGAGAAAAATATGGAAATGTGGGGGAAAATGCTCAACCACGAAGGCAGCAGCTCGACCTAGGACGATTTTAAGCATTAAGTGCTTGACGGGCGCCCGTGCGACACTCCGTGAATTTTCATAATTTTTATGTGCACCTGTGCCAGTCAGTGAAGCTGCAGGCCTATCCGAGATGTTGAGACAAGCTCACAGGAATTTTCAGATCGAAGTTCGGAGTCCGGATGCGGAAGATGGCCCGAAACCAGCCGGGGTGCCCAAGAGGGGGCCCAAAAGGGAAATCTCAAAAGGTGTAAGGGAGGGGGGGTGACCTTTGGCACCCCCCCCCCTTCAAAAAATCATGGATATGGGGGGGGGGGGGGGTGGCGGCTGAAAACAGCCGCCGAAAAAATCGCGCCCCCCCCCCCCCCCCCTAATCGATTCCTGGCTTGCAAGCAAGCCATAGCTATGAACACTCAGGCCTGATCAAGACATCATGCCCATCGAATCGCCGGTCTCCGCTCCCGCAATGGTGGACTAGTTGGAGAGAGAGAAAATCAGTCTTTCTCTCTCCTCCCTCTCTCTCCTCTTAGCCCCCGTTCATGCTTGAAGGAATAGGATGGAGATGGACGGCCGGATGGATGCCGATTCTTGACGGGATGAAAGAGCAATGCAAAACCATTGTAGATTGCTGATTCCAAGCAGAATTCATGCCTGGAAATCAATCGTGGGACGTGCCAAATTTAATGAAAAACCCGCAAGACACGGTAATAATTGTTTTTATAAAGAAAATGGTCTTTTGATGCAAATTTGGTTGATAAAAATGTGTTCATATGGATTGAGTTTTGAGTATGTCGTGCTTTGAGTTGTTTTCTAGCTGTTCATCATTTAAAAATCAGAAAAACATGTATGGGATAGCAGAAAATAGAAAACCGAGACACGAAAAACCATAAAAATGAAGGAAAATAGGGTTTTGGGCTAAAAATGATGCAATAAATTAATCCACGCGTACTAAAATTTCTGTTTCTGCTGAAATGAACTAAGGGCCACAGCCCATAAACTGAACTTGATTTTTAGCAATTAAAAAATGGGAGAAAATGGGAAATTTGCAAGAAAATGATGGAAAAACCCTAGAAAATAGGGAAATTTTATATTTTGGGCTTCGAAAATTGGGAAAATTATGAGTAATGTTCGTGAATGTATAACAAGGCTGAGGCATGAAGATTTGCTTCAGATCAACCTTGTTTCCATGTTTTAGTTCGTTGTTTTCCTCTTTTTATATGAAAAATAATGGGAAAAAACTGTAAAATGACATGCAACGAAACAATACTAAACCGGGGGAGGGCAGGGTAGTTGAGAAGTGTTTAAATACTGTTGCAATTAATGATAAAGTTGCTGATTTCCATTGCATAAGCATTTAGGACGAGGAATTAATTAAAATTAAGGCCTAGTAGCACGAAGAACACTTCGGTGCTAGGTCTTGCAACGAAGCACAATCGTTAGAAAGGATCCATGAAAAGGATGTTTTGCACTTGTGCACGATACTGTTTTGCTAAATGTTTGAGCACTAGGCATCCACCAAATGCATGGAGCATGAAAAAGAATTTAAAAGTATCAGTGGTCAGCTCCTGGACATGCATTGCAATTGGTTTATGAGGACATGACCTACGTTGAGAGGCAATGAGATACCCATGCTGTAGGCTAGTCGTGGGATCCTAAAGGGGAAATCAAGTAAGGACAATGGTACATTCCTGGACACGCTTATTGGGTACCTTGAGCGACGTTTGTGCAAAATGTCTAAATGTTGAGCGACGCATCGAGGGGCCAATCCCCAAGGTGTAGGAGAGTCGCAGAGGGTTGACGGCATTCAGCCGTAGGAGGAACCCCATGTGTATGTGATTCAAGCCTTTTGGCTATGTGAAAGGGACTCCCTCTGAGGAGTAATATTGGGTTAGGATCACTTGGACTACAACGTATTACAAACGCAATGTGTAGGAAGGCAGAGATTTTGATAGATGCTCCTGGCCGCGAGGCCGAGGGGTTGTCTTGTGCATAGTGACGAGGTCCGGCTAGTGCATGAGCCAGTGCCGGCCCGTTTTTAGGTCCATCAAAAACTATGCTTTGATTGCAGCACCTTTGACAGACTTACTGAAAAAGCAAACGTCCATTGCATGGTCAACTACCAAACAAACTAGCTTTGATAGATTGAAGCAAAGTTTGGTATCAGCACCGATCCTAAAACTTCTAGACCACAATAAGGAGCTCGAGATAGTAATTGATCCTAGCATTCATGGGGTGTGTACTTATGCAGGAAGGTCATCCAGTAGCATACTCTTCAAGGAAATTGAAGAGTCATGGAAAGAATTATGCCACGCATGATCTGGAATTACTAGCTGTCATCCATGCTCTAAAGCTTTGGAGACACTACCTGTTGGGTAACAAGTTTACACTAGTGACTGACCATAAGAGTCTCAAATGGATTTTTTAACCCAGAACGAGCTCAACTTGAGGCAAACGTCGGTGGATGGAAGTATCGAAGGAATATGATTTTGAAATCAAGTACCGACCAGGGAAGGAGAATGTAGTTGCTAATGCACTCAATCGCAAGGCATTCCTTAATTCACTAATCTTGCAAAATCCATCAATAGCTAGATCTCTAGCTACAAAGGTGTTCATGCCAAACAACTTAATACTTAAGCTAGCTAGAGAAGAAGCATGCCATGATCCAGCCTATCAAAAGATGCTAAGAGAAATCTCTATCAAGGACCAGGAACAAAAGCTACAGGCTAAGTATCATGAATTCTCTGTCAATAGTGGACTTGCCTACTATAGAATGAGAGCATGTATACCGGCAAGCTAGTCACTTAAGCAGAAGATATTGTGCAAAGCTCATGATTTCCCTTTCTCAGGACATCCTGGCTATGCCAAGACTCTCAATGCAGTTATGAAGAGCTACTATTGGGAGAGTCTTAAAGGTGGCATTTTCAAATATGTCACTGAGTGTTTCTCTTGTCAACGTATCAAAGCCGAACATGTCATGATGCTAGAGAAACTACAACCGCTTGACATTTCCCAAATGAAATGGGAACTCATCAGTGTGGATTCTTGTTGTAGGCCTACCCCAAGCCCTAGGAGGATACAACTCCATCATGGTTGTGGTTGACATGTTTACTTATTCCTGTAAATACAAAACAATAAAGCCTCAAACATTGCAAGGTTGTTTATCAAGGAGATATTCAAGCTACATGGGCTACCTAGAAGAATCATTAGTGATAGTGATTCTCTTTTCACATCACATTTCTGGAGAGCTATCTTTGAAGCCATTGGGACTCAACTCTGTTTTAGCACAGCTTACCATTCCCTAACCGAAGGTCAAATGGAGCAAGTCAATCAAGTTATCAAAGATATGCTTAGGGCATACTGCTGTCGAGAGCCGAAGAGGTGGATTCAATTCTTGCCTTTGGTTGAATTTGCCTACAATGCTTCTTACCAGCAGAGCATTCAAATGACCCCTTTCTAGGCATTGTATGGTCATGATTGTCAAAGTCACCTAAACTTTTCTGATCCAACCCTAAGAGTTGAAGCTTCAAGACAAATGTTGGAGGACATGGATGCTCAAATAAGGTTAATAAGACAAGCATACAAGTAGCCAAGGATAGGCAAAAGGCATACGCCAATTTGAAACATCAAGATAGAGTCTTCGAAGAAGGAGACATGGTCTTCATTTGTGTACTCCCTAAAAAGAGTTCTCTATCCCTAGGAGAATGCAAGAAGCTAAGTCCAAGGTAATGTGGACCATACAAGATCCTCAAGTGCTTAAGACCTAATGCGTATAGACTACAACTCCCTGAGAACCTAAGGGTTCATAATGCATTCCATATCAATCTATTATGACCCCAACCCATATTATTACTCAGTTCCCGAGCTGAATGTAACACAATCTTATTCTCCCCAAACTAATGTATCAGCTTGCTCTACCTTCCCAAATAAATGTACTCAAAAGGGCTATGCCCATATGAATGAAATAGACTTTTTATCAATGACTATCTTGACTGTAAGTGTTGGTAAATAAGTTAAGTGATTAGGTCACTTGGCTAAAAGCTGAACTGGGCATGTAATGTAATGTGAGAAACGCTTAGCAAGTTTTAAACGTAAAGAATCTTATTGCCCAAGCGCAATCGCAAGTGCAGATTCCTAGTCCGACCCCTACCCCAAGTATAGTCGTAATCCAAGAGAAGAAGTTCCTTCTCAAGCAGATCAAACCACCTGAATTCAATGGTAAGGGAAGGACCGTCCAAACTGATGCCAAGATCTGGATGGAATCCATGGAGGGTTATTTTGAAGTAGTAGGTACTGCACCCACTAACCAAGGGATGCTCGCCAAACTGAAGCTTACTGGTGAAGCAAGACTTTGGTGGAAGCAATGGTGCAGAGACCAAGGGATCTCGGAAGGGTCAATTACCTGGGAGAAGCTTAAAAGAGCTATGCGAGGGAGATATTTGCCACCTGCCTATCACATGCAGAAGATGAATGAATTCTATGAATTGAAGCAGCTTGTTCTATCCCTTGATGCATACTATTCAAAGTTCGTCTGTCTTTTAAAGTACGTGCCACAAATGGATATGACGCAACAGGTGTCAAAGTTTTGTGCCGGATTAAACCCACCCATAAACACCCGCCTAGAATCAATGCACCCAGAAGATCTACAAGATGTGCTCATTCGAGCTGCACCCATAATATAAGAGGTGCAGACCAAACCAAGAAGTAACACGACTTGGTCTTATAGGGATCAGAACAAGGGAGTGTATAGATCTCAGACCAAAAGAGCGCAGGGCCAAAACCAGGAATAAAGGAATAAGGCTAGGGCGAACGCTGCTAACAATTTCATTCCTACCCAAGGTAATGGCCGCAATCTCCGTTGCTTCCATTGCAACAAGCCTGGTCATTTCAAAAGGCAGTGTCCCAAGCTTAGCGGAGGTCAACGTCAAGGGCCATTCCAAGGAGCCGCCCATGGACAAGGAGCCACCTCTAGGGTCATAGGGAGAACGGCCAGTGTTGCCAGCAAGTAGCTCGGTGATGAAGAAGATCCAACCATGGAAGCTAACCTTGAGAGGGCAACAAATCATGCTGCTCTTCACAAGAAATGCCCGAATCACTAATTCTCAGTGATTCAAATCCCTTCGAATTACCAAGGTAAAAGCTTCAAAACCTTGATTGATTGTGGCAGTACACATTCCTTCATTTCACCAGTCTGTGCAAAAAGGTTAGGAATAGCCACAAAAGATGCATCTACCTTACTTGTGGAATTAGCAAATGGTCCTGAGGTCACTTGTACCATGCAAACTGCTAAGGTGAAATTCCTAGTGGGTGGAAATTCAACTTCGATCAGATTCAGGGTAATGAACCTAGGTGTCCACGAATGTTTGCTTGGAATGGATTGGCTAATACCTAATGATGCCCACATTCACTGTGGAAAGGGCCAAGTTTCCTTTCGAAATTTTGAAGAGGAATCGGTCACAACTCAAGGAGAGGCTAGGAAGCCAAAAATTCAACTGGCCAAAGAATCTCGGATAATAAAAGGAGTTAGAAAGGGGCTACCTGTCTATTTGATTAAGCTAAATAAGCTAGATCTAAATCAGGAGTCTAGAGAAGAACCTTCATGGTTAAAGGAGTACGCAGACGTATTTCCTGAAGAACTGACAGAACTTCCTCCTCAAAGGGAAGTTGATCACGAAATCAAGCTAGCGCCAAGAGCTGCACCAATCGCAAAGAGGCCATATAGGATGTCCATCCCAGAAGTGATTGAGCTGAAGCAGAAACTCAAGCAACTGTTAGACCAAGGCTACATCCGTCCTAGCAGTTTGCCATGGGGAGCTCCAGTGCTATTCCAAAAGAAGAAAGATGGAACGCTTCGGTTATGCATTGACTACAGAGGGTTGAATCAATAAACCATTAAGAACAAATATCCTATTCCAATAATAGATGAACTTCTTGACCGACTTCAAGGTGTGAAGATCTTCTCCAAGATTGATCTCGGGTCTGGATATAATCAGATAAGGATCAAGGAAGAAGATATCCCAAAGATGGCATTCAGCACAAGATATGGACACTTTGAGTTCCTGGTCATGTCATTCGGGCTGACAAATACACCTGCTACCTTCAACAGGCTAATGCAAGATATCTTTAGGCCCTATCTTGATGACTTTGTACTCATCTTCTTTGACGATACCCTAGTCTACTCCAAGCAGGAAGAAGATCATGAACCCCAGCTTTGCATTGTTCTTGAAACAATGAGAGCACACAAGTTTTATGCCAAGAAGAAGAAGTGTGCATTCTTTAAGCGACAGATTGAATATCTGGGATTCATTGTATCACCTGAAGGAATTTCAGTAGATCCGACCAAGGTCAGAGACATTCTGGAGTGGCCAACACCAACAACTATCAAAGAAATACATAGTTTTCTTGGATTTACAGGATGGTATAGGGTCTTTATCAAAAACTATGCTTCAATTGTAGCACAGCTAAACTGATCTACTAAAGAAGCAAGTATCAATTGTATGGTCACCTGCTGAACAGTCCAGCTTTAACAAACTAGAGCAAAGCTTGGTATCAGCACCCATCCTGAAACTTCCAGACCTTAGTAAGGATTTTGTAGTGATAATTGATGTTAGCACACTTGCCTTAGGATGTGTGCTTATGCAAGAAGGTCATCCTGTAGCATACTCTTCAAGGAAACTGAAGAGCCATGAAAGGAATTATGCTACCCACGATCTGGAGCTGTTGGATGTCATCCATGCTCTCAAGCTTTAGAGACACTACTTGCTGGGTAACAAGTTTACCCTAGTGATGGATCATAAAATTCTTAAATGGATATTTACCAAAAATGAGCTCAATATGAGGCAACATCGATGGATTGAAGTGCTGGAGGAATATGATTTTGAAATCAAATACCAGCCTGGAAAGGAGAATGTAGTTGCTGATGCACTCAGTCACAAGGCATTTCTGAATTCTCTGATTTTGCAAGATCCATCAATAGCAAGATCTCTAGCCACAAAGGTATCCATGCCAAAAAACCCGATTCTTGAGCTAGCTAAAGAAGAGGCATGCCATGACCCAACCTATTAGAAATTGATAAGGGAGATGCCCATCAAGGATCAAGACCCGAAGCTACAAACAAAGTATCAAGAATTCTCTACCAATAGTGGATTCAATATTTGCCACTAGTTGAGTTTGCCTACAATGCTTCTTACCAACAAAGCATTGAGATGACCCCTTTTCAAGCATTATATGGGTACGACTGTCGTAGTCCTTTAAAATTTTTGAATCCAACCTTGAGGGTTGAAGCCTCAAAGCAGATGTGCTAGAAGACATGGATGATCAAATTAAATCAATAAGAAAGGACATCTAAGCCGCCAAGGACAGACAGAAGGCTTACACGGACTTGAAACGGCAAGATAGATCCTTCGTTGAAGGTGATATGGTCTTCATTCGTGTACGCCCAAAGAAGAGTTCCCTATCCTTGGGTGAATGCAAAAAGCTAAGTCCAAGGTATTGTGGACCCTACAAGATTCTCAAGTTCCTAGGGCCTAATGCTTACAGTCTGCAACTCCCCAAAAACCTAAAAGTTCATAATGTATTCCATATTAGCCTATTGAAAAAGTATGTGCCTAACCTTAGTCACGTGCTTGATGATCAACAAGTTGTAATGCCTAGCCAAGGAGTCCTTGAGCTACAGCCTAATAGGATCTTAGATGTTAGGGAGAGGCATTTGAGATCCAAGACCTTGAGATAATACCTCGTCCAGTTGGAAAGATTATCCCAAAGAGGATGCCACTTGGATGGATGAAAGTACTCTCAACCAACAATACCCCCAAATCTTCTCGAGATGAGGACATCTTGATTCCTCTAAGCAGGAGAGAATGTGTTATTTTCGCATGAAATATTAATGATTTTAGACCCCGCACACACCGTGCAAGAGCAATTTCAAGTGACCTCCCCGTGACAAAAAGACCCTAGCTAAGTGCTTACTCAGCGTGTATCAACGAACTCCAGCCCACATCGCGTATGGAAGACCGTGGCTAAACACCCATAGCTCCCATGAGAACACCCCTTTCAAGGGGGAAAAAGGGGGATAATGGATAAATTTTTGGCAAATTTCTTTATAATAACCCCCTCCCCTTCAACCGTTGCATGGCGGGGGAGAGGGAGTGTGAGAGAAGTCGGTGTAGGTGTTGGAGAGGCATGAGGGAAGGGAGCATGCAAACTAGCCACGTGTGTGGCTATCTCCCCCCCCCCCCCCTTAGTCCTATAAGACCACCCTCTGCCCAAGCTTGAGGGAGGGGGAGAGAGGAGAGAGAGGAGAATCGTGGAGCTGCTGCCCTGATCACGCTGCCCTCTACCATGCTGCCTTCACACCGTCGGGCTGCCGCCTCTACCCCCACCATCATCATCATAATCATCATCATCATCCTCATCACCATCCTCGTCATCATCATCATCGTCCTCCCCATCATCCTCTCCATCATCAATTTTCTCTCTCCATGTCACATTCCTTGTGACAGAAGTTTGGAAGCTTTTGAAGCTTCTTTGGAAGCTTCCATAAAAGTTTCCCATAGTCCCTATTCACCCATGCCTTCCCGGGTGCCTTAAAAACCGCGACGGCAAGGCTGTGTACTACGCAAAAGAGGGAGATCTCGGACTGAGATACTTCAGAACATAGGAGTAATCCAAGGGGGAGTCACTGCAAAGAAATTCACTATACAAATGGCTCCTAAGCAGAAATCTCGAGGCGCACACACGGGAGCTTCCACCCCAAGTACATGTGTGGACAACACCCCGAACCTCAATGCCCAGGTTCTTAAAAATTAATTCCACATGAAAGGATGCATTAGGCATGTTTAATTTTCATAGGGAAGTTATAAATGCATTTATTCATTCAATTTACAAAGTTGAGTGCATGTCGAATATTGGAATTGCTCGCACTCCCGTGGACAAGGGTAGTTGCAATCTTCTTGAACGTATAATGCATAACTTAGAAGATGATATCGTGCTAAGAAGGATAGAGCTTATGTCGCGTGATGCACTTAGGAATTAAATTCATGGTCGTGGTTCATATAGAAGATAATCTTAGACGCCCATTGAGTGATGTCCAAATCGTCGCAATGCATGGAAAGGAATTACAAAATTTGCAAATTACCTGCGAAGATAATTGCATTTTAGGTCAGGTTAAGTGCTAAAGCAAGGATTCACTTAATGTTGGACTCATGGTATTCGCTCATGCATGGAGTCCTTCTATCAAGTTTGAATGCATCTTCATCAAAAATATTAAAGCTTTAATTTCGTTTCATCAACGTAGATTTATACAAGTTAGCTCTAAATTGTCAATCATTATAGTTTAGGCAAGGAAAAGTAACAATCATTGTAGATCTTATAGCTACATAGAAGGAAAAAGTCTATGAATCGCATATTTGCATGGAAAGTTATATCTTCCAATTATTTACATCATTTAGAAGGAAGTATTTGCATCTTGAAAAGGGATGATCATCTCTAATCATGGGTTAGTTAATCAACCAGCTAATTTGCGTATAGTTAAGTAGCTCACATGAAAATCATAGGTACGATTAGATTGTATATGGAGATCACCTCAAAGTGCTAGGTAGGGTTAAGTTACATTAAATTTCTGCCTAGTATTGCACTTAGGTCGCCGATGCAATATTTCTAATCCCAAAGATCCTACTCACATTCATGGAATGTTAGGATTAGCTAAACACCTATGCAAGAATGATCTAGGGTTCTCACCCTAAGGATCAAATGACCGAATGCTAGATTTTCGCAAGGAAATTAGGAACCCTAGGGTAAAAACGTTATCAGCCTAGTGGGGTTAGGGTTGGGCTAGGTCAAGAGGACTCCCAATCCCTACATCTTGACCAAAGGTATTCTTGACCAAGGCATACCATGTGAAAGGAGAATTAATCCCACAAGTCAGGCACGACACCTATCTCATGCAACAAGTTGCAACGTCGCATGGTTTTATGTCTAAACCACAAAATAGTATTACTGCCACTCCTTAGAACAAGGGTTTGCAAGTTCTAAGTACAAGTCTAATTTTCTAGAGGATGAGTAGACATCCTGCTACATCACCCTTCCTTGGGCTAATTTGCCATGTTAGGAAAATTATGAATTGCCTAGCAAGCAATTGACCAATCAAGTGAGGACAACGAGGTTGTCCAGGATTTATTGACCTTAATGTAAAGAAACCTAAGGTATTTGCTAATTTGGGTTAACAGGATATAAACCCTAACCCAAGGAAAGAGGGTAAACAAGCAACTCAGCTTACGAAACCCTTGGGATTTTGCCAAGTCGAATTTGATCCCGGATCGAATGCTGGATGTATTCGGAGAGAAGGAATTATACCTTAGCAATTGGCTGTATAAACGACCACTGGAATGCTTGTGTTTGTATAGTTTGGAGCACTGTTTGTTCTTCTTTGCTCAAGGAACTAATGCTGGAAAATAACTAATGCTTCAAGTTGAAAGCCTGGACGGAGAGGCAGCATTAGTTACCCCCGACTATCTCCCTGACCCTATCAAAGGGGGTTGTTAGCTGCGCCGGGTACGTGGACCGAACCCGCCGCGAGAGGTCTCTCCGTGGGTGCTACTTGGAGCAGGAGGACGCTTGGGTGTCAGTGGAGGCTCTGGCTGTAAATCATTGCCTCCGGGTCTTGCACAAGAGGCCAATGTGACTCGATATGGGATCTAGAGGCCCGCATACTAGTCAACGGGCAAAAACTTGGAATAGCGATCCCTGAGAATTGTTGGAATTGCCTTCGGGTAGATTATGGGATTGCCTTCGGGCAGATTACGGAATAGCCTTCGAGCTTGATTATATGGTGTATTCCAAAGACTAATAAATAAAGATCAAATGTTGAAAAGGAACTTGTTTGACATTGTTTTTCAATGTCAGTGCTGCCTAAGTTACGTGAAGGAACCAGTGAATAATTGGCTAATTAAGGAAGTTGTTTTTGCTTGTCAAACTAAATGTGGTAGGTAATTAGATAACTAAAGCATCCTGAGGAAAGTGCAATGGATGTGACCATGGGTCCGTCCTATGGAAGGGTGGTCCGGATTGGCCGGGAACTTTTCTCAATGAAATTAACAGCAAGGTAACGATGACCTAGAATCTAGAAAGCTAGAGTCCCGATTTATACTATTTTAGGGGAATGGAATGGGACTATGCCTTACGGGCAGAGAGGTCGAGCTTCGCATCCCTCTCGTTTCCCATTCTCCTTGAAGCAAGTGCAGTATAAATCCGCTTCGACCCTGATGATTCTACATAAAGTAGTTTGATTGGGGCTCGACGCTAGCTATCTTCTAGGAACTTGACCATTAGGGAAACCCTGATTTAGGTCGATCCTAAGTGGGAGTGCCGGGTGGCGCTTTCTGGACTCTCTTCCCAACGGGCTACTAAGACGTGTCCTGCAAGTGGACAGGGGGACACATTACATACAGCTATCATGATCATTATCATCATCTAATACATTACCAACAGGTGCATACCAATTGTTTATCTCATAAAAAATAACATCCCCACTCACTCTGAACTCACCTGTGAGACAGGGTTATAACAACGATACCCTATCTGCTCAACCAATAAAAATACATTTTTCAGCCTTTGGATCAAGCTTCTTTTGTAGCTCATCTAGCACATGAACATATGCAACATAGCCAAATACCTTCAAGTGCGATACATCGAGCTTCTTGTAGTAAAGCATTCTTTAGGAGTCATCCCATGAACTCTAGATGTGGGAGTTTTGTTCATAATATAGACAGAAGTATGGACAGCTTCAAACCAAAAATATTTTGGCATATTCTTTTTTGCCATTAATGCCATGTAACTTCTAGAATATGTATATTTTTTCTTTCTACAACCCCATTTTGATGTGGGGTATACCTACAAGTAAATTGCCTCTTTATCCCATGAGTCCTCAAGAAGCCACTAAACTCATTAGAGAGGTACTATCACCCTCCATCTGATCTCAAGCACTTAACTTTCAAACCTGTTTCTGTTTCAACAACTGCCTTGAAAGATTTAAAGTTCTCAAATACATCACTCTTTTCCTTCATGAAATATACCCATAGCTTCCTTGAACAGTCATCAATGAATGTGACAAAGTATTTGCTGCCACCAAGAGATACATTTTGTATGCACTACATCAAGTATATTTCTGCTTAATTCTTTGTCATGCGAGAAGGGTTGTCTTGCCTACTTACCAAACTAGCATGTTTCATAAACTTTATGAAATTTTGCAACTCAAAGTGTTAAAATATGGGAGATCTAGAGTGTCAAAATGAGCGGGATCTAGGACATGGCAGTCAGTTATGGTGGATGAAAAGAGAAGAGTAAACTCATGATGGAGGAGACAAAGACACAGTTTGTTACACAAGTGAATTAGGTTCCAAGATTGAGACTTGGACTCATAAACACAATCTTGTGTATGTGGAAAATGACATTGACACTTTACTGATAAGAAAAGAGTACTATCATTGCATTAAGAAAAGGAAGCAAGTACAATGCTTTATAGGAAAGTAGGAAACTGCAATAGGCACCACTGTGCATATGGGATAGGTAAGCTTGCATGTCCTTGGCCCTGAAGCTCCATACAAAGAGGTTGTGAGTGAGTTTGATTGTTGAATCTCAACATAGAGCATGGAAGATGTGAAAGCTATGGAGGTTGAAAGAGGAAGAAGAAACTCATTAAGACATTAACCTTGACAAAGACAAATTGTCACACAAGTGAATTAGGTTCCAATATTGAGACTTGGACTCATAAACACAATCTTGTGTATTGACAATGACAAGACACTTTACTGGAAAGAAAAGAGTACTATCATTGAATTAGAAAAAGAGTGCAAGTACAATGCTTTATAGGAATTGAGTGGTGGCACTTTCTCCTACTGTGCATATGGGATTCTGGTCCTGATCCCTCACTGCTCCTTACAAAGGGACTGAAGTAGGTGTGATTACAAAATATCTCAACATCCCTCCTCAATCATAGTCAAAAGTACAAGATGTGTAGAGGCTTTAGTGAGAGCAACACCTGAAAAGTGTGGGCACACCATAAACATAGCAAAACACTAGAGGCTGTCACACAGAAAGGGCTAAGTGTGGGTACTACAAACATGATGGTCATCCAGAGGCTATAGCAGGGGACTCACAAAGTTTACAGAGGCTGTAGTACAAGGCTAACTGAGGAGTTTACAAGTTTAAGTTTGAAGCATTAGGGTTAGGAAATACAAAGCTTAAAAATTCTATCTGAATAGAAGGACTGCTGAGGTTTGTCCTTCTCCTCGTGGTCTTCTTCTTCTAGGTACTCCTAGTCTTCTTCTTTATTGATTTTTCTTGCATTGGTTGCATTAGTCTTCATGTCCATGTCCCCCTCAAGAAAAGATATCATCTTTGAGGCAATGGAAATGACTTCAAACTCTTGCACTTTCTTCAAGGTAGGAGGCATTTCTTCAAATAGTGAATATCTTGAGGCAAGTCCACAAAATGGTCATACTTGGTTCCAATTAGCACAGTCATGGAAATCTTGTTGCATCCTCTTGCTTGCAAGAACCAATCCTTGACACTATTCAATGTAGATCTCTTTGTCAGATCAAACATTATCAAGATAGCCAAAGCATCTCAACATACCATTGGCAGCATGCTTTCACATTCCCAGTGACCTCCCAAATCCCAAATGCTAAAGGCAATGTTTGTATTCTGGACATGGAAGACCTTCTCCACAGATTCCACTCCCATGGTCTCTATATACTCCTCGATTTGCTGTGCAAACAAGTACTTGGTCATAAAGCTAGTTTTGTCGGTCTCTGGGTTTCCAAAAATGCTCACCTTCAACACCACAGTCTCTTCCTGTCGTTGAACACTAACAGAGGGGGAAGTACACTGCAAATCCCTCAGTGATTCATGACGGAATGCACCCACTATAGAAGGTGGTGTTGTAAGTGTAGTACTGAAATTGGGAAGAAGATCAATGTATTCAACTGAAGTATTGCATGTGTTAAGGATGTGATCACCATTTGATCTTGTATTGTTTATGGAATCAGATTGTAATTTTGTGGTATTTATGGTGTTAGGATTGTAAGGAGGCTGTGCCAAATCAGAGAAGCTCCTTGTAGCAGTAGAACTCAACAAGGAATGAGACCATCTGAGGCAATAATAATTATAAGAAGAGCATGACAGTGGAGCGAGAGAGATACAATAGGAGGCAAGAGACACCATCACTTGCTCCCAAACACTGTCACTCAGCTTCCTTCAAGCCCTCTTGAAATTGTGAACCTGTGTCTACAGCACATCGGTGGCCCTACTAATCACTTGATTCTGATGATGGTGATTAGGCCTTAAACCCTACAGAGCCTGTAGCTGTATGATGATTGTTGGCACTGCTATTAGCAATGCTTGATCTAATCAACGATGATGATGTTGATGATCTTGTGGATACAAATGATCTTAAATTCATCATCCACTACACATAAACATCAGCTATTTGCTTTTGATGACCACATCAATATGATTACACTACTCTATCCTTTGAACTTGCATTCTTTGCACAAGCTAAATTTTCTTGAATAGCCGTCGTCATTTGCATCATGTTGCCACTACACCTGTCATGGCCCCTTGTTGCATATTCTAGTGTACAAGGGAGTAAATTCACAATAATAGGGAGTGAATTCACATTATTCATATCTCACCTCTATCTGCCATGGGTGACTATAAGATTCAAGTAAGGAATGGGAGTCATGCACTCAATCGAAGCTAGACTGAGATGAAGAGAAGCTGAGAGGAGTGAAAGGAGATTTGGACCATGCTCAGCTGAGCTCTGATACCATGTTAAAATATGTGGGATCTAGAGCATGGCAGATGTGGAAGCTATGGAGGTTGAAAGAGGAAAAAGAAACTCATTAAGACATTGACCCTGACAAAGACAAATTGTCACACAAGTGAATTAGGTTCCAAGATTGAGACTTGGACTCATAAACACAATCTTGTGTATTGACAGTGACAAGACACTTTACTGGAAATAAAAGAGTACTATCATTGCATTAAAAAAGAGTGCAAGTACAATGCTTTATAGGAATTGAGTGGTGGCACTTTCTCCTACTGTGCATATGGGATTCTGGTCCTGAGCCCTCACTGCTCCTTACAAAGGGACTAAAGTAGGTGTGATTGCAAAATATCTCAGCAAAAGGAAGGCAACCATGTAACCAATCCTTTGGACTACATTAATTTTAGCCTTTAAACATTTGCATGTCCAATATGTTTATGCCATATTTCAATGTCTACAACCACTCCTTTTCCTTTAGCATACATAGCAATATCCATTGCAGGAATTCCAACATCTAAAGTGAACATGTGGTGATGACCAGGAAATATGTGCAAATATAGGCACAAAAATGTGCTCACATGGAAACAACTTTTTGTAAAATGTCTCATTGCAAATATACCTCTTGGAAAAAATTCAAATATGGAGCAATGTAAAATGTGTAGTCCAAAAGGCTCACAATTTAAAAAGAAAGGTCAACACCTTTTGTCTCATGCTAAAATGAGAGGCCCTTTAGACCTTAGCCAAGATGTATGTGATTTCAGTTTTATAATATCAGGAAAGGAAAAGGAGAGGCTTGTTGGGTGATTTGAGGAGGTGGGAGGTTAAGGTGGTTAGAACTTCTCTCTTCCTTTATCTTCTCATGTCACACTTCATTTTTCCCTCTCCCATTTTGGCACAACTCTCATCTTTCTCATTCTTTTTTCTTTCTCTCTTGTGCTCTTTGCAAGCTCTCATGGAGAGTGAGGTAGAGGAAGAGAGTGAGAATGGCATTAATGACAAATTTCTTGTGTGCCTTCTATTTCCCTGTGTGTTTTGAGGCATGGTTATTAGTGAAGAAGAAAGGTTTCTTACAAGTTTTCATGGCCAACAAATGTATTTGTAGCCTCTATTTATTTGGTTTGTGGTTTGATTTGTGTCTGGCAAGGTGTTTTTCATTTGGTGCATTGATCAAGAAAGAGGTGGCTATGGAGCTTGCAAGAAATAAGATTTTTGAGGTTCAGACATGAAAGCCTCAAGAAGAAAAGTTTGGGTTTGAGAAGATAGAGAAGATGATGGGTTGTTAAGTCCCTAGTCTTGTTTTTCATTCTCCACTAATTCTACATTCTAAAATGGTTATTTAAAAAAAAAAAACACTCCATCGACATCTCTCTCTTTCCTCCATTGTCCGTTCGCTAGCCCTATCTAATAACCCTTATCCCTTCTCAACCCTTGACCATCTCTTCCTATAAAAAAATTTCAGTAAACTTCAACATTATAGACTTCATGGGAAAAATTTTATAACTCATAATTATGCAACCAAAATTTTTATAAAAAATCATCTATGCCATTTTGAAGCCGTTTTAAAGCATTTTTAACTGTTTTTGAATTTATATTTTAAAAATAACAAACAGTTTAAAAAATTTTAAATGTGGCCAACTCTACTTCCTTTTGTGAGCAACCTACACTTATCATTAAAGTCTTCTACAAAACAGCATTTTCATTGAATCGAACCTACAACCCTTGCTCTACCATTTGGCCAACAAACACTAGATTCTTTGTGATGGATGGCACATGTAATACATCTGTTATACTCTTTGTCTTGCCATCATGCAAGGACAATGGAACCTTTCCAATATGTGAAATTGGGTGGTATGAATCATCACCCGTCTACACATAACCTAGATTTTGTAAGTCTTACATCTCTCCAAACCATTCAACATGACTAGTCATATGATTAGATGCACCTGAATCGACATACCATACATTATCATGTGTCCCATTTCCTATAACTACATTCATCATATGCTGCATAACAAAGAGACACTCATTGTTTTCTTCATTCTATCGTGAAGAACATGCATAGTTTCCTTGTTACAATTTATCTCTGCAAATATCATCCTTCTTAGCATAACAATGGGCTGCAATGTGACCTGTTTTGCTATAATAATGGCAAACAATAGTGGAATTTCCAGAACCTCTCTTCTGACATCCACCTCTCTCTCTGCCTCTGAAGTTTCCTTAGCCTCATTAAACCTGCATTTCACCAAATTGCTTATTGAACTTGTTTTGTTAGTTATCGTCAACATGTCCCATATCACGGCCTCTCAAAGAGGATCTACCACATGCCCATCTTGAACTTGGGTAAAATTCTTGGACCTGTTCACCATTTCTTTTAGATGAGTCACCCTACATACTGATCTCTTCGGTAATCATGAGAGAGACTAGCTCATCAAAATCTGGAAATGGCTTATGTGTGTATACTGAAGTAACAAATGACTTCCATGCCTTCTCTTTATTAAGGCCACTCAAAGTGGATGAAACCAAATCATCATCATTAGGCATTGCATCAATTCCTGCTAAAGCATCTACAATGCTCCTCACCTTCAAAACATACTCATTGACAGAAATTTTCCCTTTCTTCAAGGTATTCAACTCTTGCTTGAGTTGAATCTTTCATGCCTTAGTATTTACTGAAAACATGTTCTCTAAAATTGTCCAAGATGCATGTAAATTTTTTGCATTTCTGATATTTCCTAACATAGTATTATCAATGATTATAGATAGCTAGTACATCACCTTTTTGTCTTTTGCATTCCATTCTTTCCATGTCTTTAAATCATTTGCAGTCGGAGGGATACCCAGCTCTAGCTCCTTTTCTTCACCTGAAACAAACTCATAAAGGTACTTTCCAATGAGGAAGTTCATCACATGGAACTTCCATAAAGGGTAGTTTTTTTTTTTAGCTTCCCAATAATGGGATTTCCATACTCTCTGCCATTATCACAAAAAAGGATACAACACAGCAAGCTAGTCTTCTGCAACCTTTCACAACAAGTGTTGCACAACAATACACCAAGCAACCTTTTTCATTGATTGCTCAATAGTACATATAATCTGCAACCTGTTTGCAAATAAACCTTATGTTTTCTTCTTGGAAAACACCTTAAAAATTACAGATTCAAAATCTGTAACCTGTGCACCCACTTTTAGTCAATATAGCCAAAATCACAGTATACCCCTGAAATTGTTGTCCGCAACCTTGCAACTGTAAAACGGGGCTTGAATTAACCTCAGATGCCCAAAAAAACTATGGGCTAGTCATAAAGGACTTCTCTTTAGAATATATAGAGCTCTACTCACACACCAAATCTCACAGCAAATTGAGATTTTCACTCTACCCTACTTTCGATGCCTCCACACGCACTATGCAAGAGAAAGAGTGGAAGAATGGGAGAGCTTCTTACCCATTGCTTGCTTGCTCGAACCTTGCTTCTTTTCCTTCACTTTAGCCTTAAAATTTAGCCTCTCTCAACGGTGTGGCTATGATACCATGTCAAGAATCGTGTGGTGGGGAGACTTGCTTCAGTTGTTGTGCCAAACACACACTGTATACGCAAGAGGAAGCCCACTCAAGAACACAAGAAGAGAGATGGAGACCAAAATGTTTTATTGCTGATTTCTTCTTCTTCTTTCACACACTATACAATGCATACCAATTATAGATAAGATACAACATAAAGGAAAGTGGCCTACTAAGTCAAAAAATGCATTTGACTACACTAATCGATTGGCACTATATCTTTACTAGCTGTAGGTAGGTGTAACAAAGTAAATATAATAAGTGATAAGTAAGTGACTATGTAAGTATCATAATGACCACCAACCTATTAAGTGTAGACGTGCAGACCCATCTAGCTAGGCCGTCCATCATCAATGTCCACGCATGTTGAGTTTTCCATCTCAATAGATGGGTGCATAGTGCATTATGGGAATGAATACATGAATACACAATGTGTATGTCTATCCATGCATAGATGCATACATGCATGTGTGTCTCCAAGGTTCCAACCACTTATCTCACTTCCTATTATCCTTCCTATCCTATAGGTTGAATTTGGGTTGTAAAGAGGAGGTGAGACTCCTTGGCATACACTTGTATGTGATGTATCTAGGTATATCAATGTGCTTGTGTGTGCATGTGACAATGGATGCATAGTGTGTATGAGGAGTTGGAGACCCTATAAATGATAGATGGATGCATTGTGCAATAGTGGATGGATGCACACAATGGATGAATGCAAAGTGCAGTGAACATCTAGGGTCTGCCACACAAGTGCCTTATAGGTTACCCTCTTCATGCCTCACTCCCCTACAATCCTTCCTTCTAGTAGTTTGGACATTGGTTTGTGAAGGAGGAGAAGGGTCTCCAAGTGCACTTGGGTACCTATGTTCTTCTATGCATGCAAGAGTTTGTTGTGAATCAAATATGTGTGTGTTTGTGTATGGGTGTGTGATGCAATGTGTGTCACAATGAGATGCATCATTAAAGTATGCAAGGTGTATCATTGCATGTATATCTATGTAACTAGTGTGGATAAGGTATTCAATGTGTTTTGTGATAGCATTAACATGGAGATTAATACACACCAATGTGATGCATGTATGCTCACATTCACCTACATGCAACAATGGGGCATCAAAGACTCATCTTGTCTTGCCCCTTCCGCTAATCCTTCCTCCCAATAGGTTGGATGGCCAAGTGTGGGGAGGGTGATTTCTATGGTCATATAGCCACACTTTGGTGCATATGGATGCACAAAACAAGTGCTTCACAATAAGAAAGAATATTCATTTTCTAATACAACAAATATTTAACAAACCTTTTCAACACAAAGAGACATAGAAACAATAATTGCACCACACAAAGGATTTATGAACGTACATTAAATTCTTACCTTTCAATACATGTACCTAGATCCTAATTACTACACATGCTACACTTAATAGCCTCCCATGTGTAGTGCATAGGCTATTAAGGGCCTCTCCTTCTTCCCTCCAATAGGGGAGAGAGTCATGTGTGGGTTGTAGTGGGACTCCCTCTTGCTAGCCCATGTACCATCTACCCAATATAATTGATTCTCTAAGAGATGTTTCTAGTGTAAATCTATTGTTGTATGGTAGCCACGGTGCTTGTTATAGATACTCTCATTCCTTAAAGAAATTCCTCCTTCTCCATGACAATTCCTCCTCTTTTGCAATAGATATTCCTTATTTGACGATGGCATGTGATAGTGTGTGATGGATGCAACTAGAGATCCCGAGGAATTCACTATATGTATACCCTCTATATCACGTGCATTTAAAGCCTATTTATAAATATCCTTATTTGTAAAATTTTTCTTAATAAAATATAACCCTTTTCTATTCAATCTGTAAGTAAACCTTTTATATGGGACCCTTTTGTATGTAAAAAATGTGTAAAAATGTAATTTAAAAATCCCTTATGTTGAACCCATGTGATACATATACATATTTATGTCTAACCTCCCTAGGCAAGAGATGAAGAGGAAGAGGATGATGGTAGTGTTGAAGGGGAATTGATAGAGGATGAAGATAATATGGAAAAAGTAGGAAGCAATAAGGAAGGTGAAGAAGATGATAATCTTGTTGATGATTAGGTCAATGAAGAACACTTAAAAAGAGAGATGATGATGATGAAGAGGATGAAGATGACTTGATGCCAATGATAAAGGTAGAGATGATGCAAATGATCAAGCTATCCATAAGTAGCAAAAAGAAGGTGCAATATGGCAGAGATGATGATGTAGATGGTGAGTGATGCCTATAATTAGCAACGATGGAGGTGATTATGCAGCCCAACGATTAGCACAATAAGCACTAGTTAGAGGAGCAACAACACACAACAAATCTAATGCAATCATTGATGAATAGTGCTACATAGGAATGCAACAGCATGGGTCCAATCTAATGGTGTCATGATATCTAGCTGCCCATGATTATGTAGATGACACCTTCTAGGACATCAGGCACCTACATCAAACAATGATGAAGAGGATGTTCATTACACACAATAGATGATGACCACTTTGATGCAAGAGAAGATGATGATTACAGTACCCACCATGAACAATAGTAGGAGGCACAATCTACTCCAAGAGATGATGATGATTATAGTACCCACCATGAACAATAGTAGGAGGCACAATCTACTGCAAGAGATGATAATGAGTCTGATGAAGATGATGATGCTCAGATGATCTAGGAACAACAATATGCACAATTGATACAAGAGGTGATGAGGAGTATGCTACCCACAATTTGAAACATCAAATGATGATGATCATGAGGTAGAAGATATAGAGCACTATGCTAAACAAGGAGTAGGGTTGCTACAAGAGGTTGCTACAAGAAATGATTACTTTTATATCTATTTTCCCTTGATTTTTCTTTACTATTCTTTTTCTCAACACAAAAGCATTCCCTCAAAAGTAGAAAACCTAAGGTTTTTAATCATTGATACACATAGGGTGCCTTCCTTATTTATTACACTCTAAGATGATTGATTATGATGATAGGTATCACTTACGATCTTGAAATTAGAAATAAAAAAGCTACCGTCCTACCATAGATCCAAATCATAACTCATGAACTCAAATTCTTAATCTTGAAACCAAAATGTATGTTTGAACATGAAACATAAATCTAACTACTTGGAAGCATTTTGGAGCTAGCATGAGTGTCCCTTCCTATTTGGTAATGATGAACCATGCAAGCGACTTTGCAAAACAATCAACATGTCCTTGGTCCTAGCATAGAACCAAAATGTTGGGCAACATGCACTCAATATGATGGGACATTTGGACACACTATTTTTAGTTTAGGAGCTTTGACCACTTAGTTGACAACTACCTCTTACGTAGCCTCTTATGAACATGACATCCATTTGTAATGAATGCATAAAGCATATCCTCAATGATGAATGACAATCATTGCATACTCCATGATCCAAGATGCCCCTCCTAGATTCTCAAAGCCACTACTACCTTTGTCATGCTAGAAGAGAGCATAGTAAGGTATAAGAGATCATAAGAATTGATAGAGGCTTCACTCTTTTGGTCCCTCACCCTCACCTTCACTCTCTTGCTCTCAAACTCACCTCACACACACACACACACACACACACACACACACACACACACACACACACACACACACACACACACACACACACACACACACACACACGCGCGTGCGCATATAATCTAAAAGCAAGAAAGTAAGAACCAAAAGTTGGCACACACAAGAATAGTCGTTTTTGTTCTTTTTCAACCTTTTTATATGAAAAAGTAGGGTTAGGGTTTCCCCATTACCCTTGGGCATCCTGCCCATGTTTTGGACCAAAGACCAATCTCCCCTTGCATGTAGTTAAATTCATATTCTTATATTGAGTGCTACCAATTTTAACTATAATTTGCATGTGGGAGGGAGCCCAGCTCTTGTTTACAGAAAATTATTTCTTTTCCCAAAGCATAATAATTTCAAAAATTTTGAGGCTTCCATGTTTTTCTCTTTTTCATATCTTTCTGTCTTCAAATTGGTTAATAATTATAATGAGTGGTGTGCCCTTGGATTGGCTCAAAATATATGCTCCCAATATATCTTACACGCATGATTAAAAGTGGTGGTGGCTAAATTGAGAGGTGCTAGGTGATGCATCCATCACTTTTGGTGATTGGAACATGATTGTGAGCATGAGTGATAGATTACATGGATCTGGCTACATGATTGGGGTTGAGAGGTAAGTACTACAATGTTCCTTAGTTAGTTGATGCAATAGTGATTTTACATGGTTGCTACTCCAAACATATTACTTTACATAGTTAGTACCTAGATTCTACATGGTGAGGAGCCAGACTTAGATATTTTTATCTCAATCATGGAGCTATCTAGCCATCTCTTTTGACCTAAGATTTGCTCTCATGTTTGACGTTCTTTCTTTCGATCACACTCTACGATAATCTTGTGCACACATATAGCCAGTGGAAGATCTATTAAATATCAATCACATTTTAAACTTGATACAAACTTTCTAGGGCACAAAAGGCACCTATCTAATGTGACTAGGAGTTGCAACCCAATTAGTCTCCAATTGGGAGGTGTGCATGAAAAGAGTTACAATATTTAGTAAGTGATATGGGAGTAATTAGGCTAAGTAGGGAGTAAACAACTTATTTCAACTCAATAATGTAGAGCTTATCTTCTCAATACTCTTCATTTTAGTCCTATTGAAGCTATATTATTTCACCTCCTATAAAACATTGAGAATTTTATTACACATTGGGAGCACCTATTTTTGGAGAAACAACCCACAATTCCTGACAGTTTCGACGTGATCTACAACTTTGCAAAAGAAATTTTTTTAAAATTCCTCATAGATTTTGAGATATTCAGCACAGACCTGTGCAAACTGGTTTTTTACTGCAATAAACAGCAGGTGATAGCATTGCTTGATTGAGAGCTCATCTGGGAGCTTGAAGAACTGATTATAGATCTAGAATAATAGTGGTTTGCTATATATAGACAATCTAAAGCATGTATGCACCTTTGACATGAGCTTGGAGCTCTCAAACTTGTTCAAGAGTACCATTGAAGCATAGGTATATGTAGGGAAGTCATATGGACTTGATGTCATGCATCGGAGCTGGGATTTTATGCTAGAAAATATTCAGATCTAGAAATTTTTAATGGCTAGAAACTATTATTGAATGTAAGCAACAAGAATTGTCTCTTACGGAAGCATTATATGCCATTTTGGAGCTCCTGTCATTTGTATGACATGACATATGTATGTTGAATGCTTGGAATACTAAATAGAGCATTGGATGCAACTGAGGATTGAGATCTAGAGATGAAACAAATGCTTTGACATCTACTTGGCTGGTCATTTACAATAAGTGCAGTGTATGGCATTGCCTCTCTACACTCCTCCTGAAGAAAATAGCATCATTTATCACTCGGGATCTCAAAGGAGTTGATTTCCTAAATGTTAGGTTGTAGGTTTTAGACTGCATATTCTCTTCACTGCAGTAAGAATACATGAGATAGAGATACAATACTTGCAAAGTCTATTTATTGACTAAAATACCTATGGGTTATCTCACATGCTTGTGGATGTTTCTGAGGTTGTAAAGGGCTGAAATACCTTGTTTCTTTGGTGCAAAAAATAATTGCAAGAAAACTGCTCTTGAACTATAGGAAAATTGCCCTAAACTGCAAGAAAACTGTCTTGAATTGTACAAAACTATCTTGATCTATAGGAAACTATCCTAAATTGCAAGAAATTATTCTGAATTGTAGGAAACTATCCTGAACTACAAGAAATTGGTCCTGAACTATAGGAAAAGGAGTCAGATACTTACAGGTTGTATACATCACTGAATAGCTAAGTTGCAACTATGGAAAATGCTCAAGGCACTGAAAATATCACTCAAATTGGGGGAGAAAAGCTGGACAACAAAAATTTTGCTTTATGGAAGTTTCGTATGAAGAATTTTTTGGTATATACTAAAACACCGCACAATGCTCACCCTACCCCTGACAAAACCAAGGCATGAAATCCACAAGGAGTAGGCCTAGCATAGTCTGATAAAAGGTTTGAAGCTAGTCACTAGCCGACTGCTCCAACACGGCCAAACTAAAAAGAACTATCAAAAAGGTTGCCCTAAGTGGTGGTCTAAACTACCTACCTTACTAAGGACAACACAACCAGGAGCTCCTACTAGGCGAGGACTCCTATAGCCTGATCAAGAAGTATTTTGTTTTAGCACATTTTTTCTTTTAGGTTTTTAATTCCCCATACTTGGGTGTGTAAAAAGGAGGGAGCTGAGCATACTGACCCAAGGAGAACAAGGCATCGGCCTCAGATCCTGTCTCGGTACCCAAGAACCTACCAAGCCCTCGCAAGGCGACACTTAATCCTTTTCTGATGCTCACTTTTATTTTAGCTCCAACCTTCCTTACTTTCTTCTTCTCTAGCGAGATGCCACCCCTAGGAAGACAAGGCTCAACTCGTCCCTAGGAACCTACCAGGCCTTCGCAAGGCAATGATCAACTGCTTCCAAATTTCCCTTTCTTTTCTTTTCTATTTTGATAGGGGTTAGAACCCCTTTTTACACACCTTTGTATCTATTTATTTTCTTTGAGATATTCAGGGTTTTTTCCTCTCTATCATCATCATGTTTCCCTCTGGCAGGCTTCTGTAACTGCCTCACAACTAACAAGAACTCTTAGAATGGCTGCCTAGCAGGCTAGCAGAACAGGGTCACTAGAACTGCCTTCTAAAATAGGTCTTTTACGCTTGGCAATGTCTTTACAGGAGGCAATGACTACTCAACCCTCCCTCAAACATACCTAACCTAAACCTAGGACTTCATGCCTTGGACGTCGGTCCCCAACAAGAAAAGAAAATCCCCGACAAGTACGCAGACACATATAGCATAAAAACATGATACTTGCAAAGGAGAGATATCACCTAGATAGGGCCACGAGAAGCTCCCGCGCAACAAAGGCTCCTTCCAAGCTCTTCTTTGAACCTGTCTAGCACAGACTAAAACAATAAACCATTAACCACACCTTTACTAAATAGACAACTGGCCCTCTTGGTCTAACGAAATAAAGCATTTCACTACAAAAACTGATCGGCCCTCTTGGCCTAACGAGATCAAACAGACTAGCACCTACACATCCCTCCCCGAAATAGTACAGATATACAATAATATGCTCCTTTTCGAGGAGGAAAAATAGGACTCACAGCCCTAAGCTAAATGCATAAGATTATGACCCATCCCTCCTGCATATATAGCAAGAGGCGTACGCATAACATGTTATCTAATCAGCCTGTGGGTCCAGGATAACAAAGGTAGATTGGTCTCAGCTACTCTTTGCATCACCCATATCAACCATCGCCTGCCATATATTGCATGCTCTGATAACATTCCCCACAAGCGACCGGGTCCTGTCTCATTATTGATAGCAATATCCAAACTAGGACCCCAGTTGAAGAAAAGGTCTTCTTCATAAGCAAGATTTGCCAGTAAATCCGCAAATTGATTCCAGTAACGTGGAATCAGCTGAAGAGACACTCTCTCAAACTCCTCAAGTAGGGTCATAGCAGTTTGATGATACATACAAAGGATGGGATTCCGCACTATGTATGTCCCATCTAGCCGATTCAAGATCAACTGGGAATCCCCTTTTACTAACAACTGTCGAATACCACCTTGTTTGGAAATATGTAGTCCCATAATCAAGGCTTTATACTCCGCCATATTGTTAGTGAATCCTGTCCCGAGATAAGCAGCTAACTTCATCATAACTCTACGTCAGGGATCTCAGATTACTACTCCAACACTCCCTTTTTTATTAGGGCCCCTAGACGCTCCGTCAAAATATAATGTGTACGTCCACAATGGGTTTATAGAGCCTGCCATCACGAACTCCTCTATTTGTAATTATGATAGTCAAAATTTAGCATGTTTAGAGGATGAACTGACGGCTCCATCCCACCTTCTTCATTAAACTCAACAGGGATACTTGTCAACATTCGTAAGTAGTGAGGCAGAAGACTTTGATCTCCCACACAAAGGTTCCATCTTCTTGCTCAATCACTTTGTATCCTTTGCTCCACCAGATAAGTTTCCCCTGATGGTATCTCTGCTCTAGATATGGGTGCTCCAAATAAGGAATTAATCGCCCCATCAACGAGCTTTAAGCTCTTTTGTAGGTCTCAAATCAGCCCTAGCATGGACCTACAATGCATTTTTCCGTGTTAGCATACTTAGAAATAATAAGGTTTCATCTTATTAAGATTAACCTTATTTTTAAATTTTACTCCCTGCAAATCAGCTAGTAGAGCCGTAGACCTATTTTTCCCTATCCTGATAATCTTGTAGGGGCCATCCCATCTAGGTTCCAGCTTCCCTGGAAACAGCTCCTACGCGCATCGTAGTACAGAACTAATTGCCCTTTTTTAAAGGTATAATTCTTTGCTTTAAGGTCGTGCAACTACTTCATCCGATGTTTAGCTACCTCTTGGTGTAACAAGCTTTGCAATTTCAGTTCATCTAGGTGTAACAAGCTCTGCAATTTCATTTTATCCAGGTGTAACTACTTCTTTGCTTTAAGGTCGTGCAACTGCTTCATCCGATATTTAGCTACCTCCTGGTGTAACAAGCTCTGCAATTTCAATTCATCTAGGTGGGCTATGGTCGTAAAATGTTCAAAGAGTGAATCCTCATCTCCCAAAGAGTGGTCTATTGCAAACCATATGGTTGCAACTCAATTTCAAGGGGTAACACACACTCTTCCCCATACACTAATTTAAATGGAGTATAGCCGATAGCTCACTTGAACGTTGTATTGTATGCCCATACTGCCACATACAACTTCCTGTCCTAGTCTCGTTTCTTCTCAGAGACTATTTTAGACAAAATACCCACAAGATGCTTATTAGTACTTTCGACTTGTCTGTTGGCTTGCGGATTATAGGGGGTCATTTTATTATGCTTGATTTGCCAAGATTTTGATCACTTTATTCAAAAACTGGGTTCCACAGTCCGACACTAGTTCCTTTGGTGGACCGAAACGGCAGATAATCTACTCTAAAAGAAAACTTGCAGTCTCTTTTGCATTGTCCTGCCTCATCGCCCGTGCTTTTGACCATTTTATAAAATAATCAGTTGCTACTATAATATACCTCTTCTGAGTAGTAGACGATGGGGTGATAGGACCCACAAAGTCAATGCCCCACTTCTCAAATGGAAGGATAGCCATGATAGGCGTAAGTTGCATTTTCTATTCTCTCTATTGTCATGTCTTTGATAGGTATCACATCTCTTAACGTACTCAAAGGAATCTTGGAAGATGGATGGCCACCAATATCTAGCTCTTAAAGCTTTCTGTGCCATCAACCGTCCAGTGAAGTCTCCTCCACATGCAGAGTCATGGCACTCTTGCAATATGAAAGGAACCTCTTTAGGCATCACACATCAGCGATAGATATCATCAACACCCTACCGATATAGTGTTCCTATGATCAAGGAAAACTTCAAATCCTATTGTCTGATTTTCCTCTTTTCTGATTTTGATAAACCAGCTCCAGTCTCTCCCGTTGATAGATAATGCGTGATAGCAGCATACCAAGATGGGATGGAAGTTGTATCAGTTTTAAACATTTCTTCAATATCACTTCCTTCAGCCAAAGTCTCTTTCAGCTCCCCGAAATCCACAAGGCATTCCACAATCCCCTGCAACCTCGGTGGCTTACTCTTAATCTCATAATCGAACTCTTGCAAAGTGATTAACCACTTTGCCAGACAATCAGGCAGTTGTAGCTTGTTCATAAGCAATCTAAGCCCTTCCGCCTTTGTATAGAAAACTACCTTCTCATAGAGGATGTAGTGCCTGAATTTTTTAGTCGCAAAGACCATCTCAAGGCATAACTTCTCCATGTAGGTGTAATTAATTTTTGATATGCCCAATTTTTGACTAGCAAAAGCTATCGGATGATACCACTTTTCCTCCCAGATTTGGGCTAAATAGCAGCTGATACTATGCATGGTGGCTGCTGAAAATATGTAAAATACCTCGCCTCTTTTAGGTGCTTTTAAAACAGGTGCTTTTACTAGCTCCTATTTCACATCCTCAAAAGCTACTTTACAAGGGTCGCTCCATACAAATAAGCAGCTAAAGGATAATAAGTTCGTTAATGGCAACGTCCTTTCTGCCAAGGCATTTATAAACCTCTGATCGTACCCTATTGATGACAGAAAGCTATGTATCTCTTTCAGAGTGCGTGGTGGACTCATAGCGACTATAACCTTGATCTTTTCAGGGTCAGTTTGCGATCCCTACTGAACTGACCACATGGCCTAGCAATAGCCCATAAGGCACTCCAAAGGCACACTTCCATGGGTTACGAGCGATACAAAATTGTCTACAGTGCTTAAAGCACTTTTTTAAAATAATCAACATCCTTTCCCTTATAGTGGCTACCCCCAGGTCATCGATAAATACTTTCAACTCATCTGGGGAGATATCACCAAAGGTCTTGTCTGTTGTTCGTTGCCATGATCCAGGTGCATTGCACAAACCAATGGCCATCACATGGTACGCAAAAGTACCAAAGACAATAATGAAAGTCTTTTTCAACTTGTCCTCTTCTGCAATTGCCATCTAGTTGTATCCCGCAAAGCAATCCATAAACGAGTATATTTCCCTACCCGCTAATTGATCTAAAATCTGGTCAATAAATGGCAACGGGTAGTAATCCTTAACCGTCTACTTATTCAGCTCTCTAAACGCTCCTGGTCCGCGAGGCCGTGAGGGTGTTTGTGTGTCATGAGCATGTGGTCCGGCTAGTGCTATAGCCAGTGCCAGTCCATTTCAGGTCCCATCACAAATATATAATTGCATCACAAAATTTTATTATGACCTTATATTACATGAGATGACATTATGTGAATGGAAAAATCGTGGCAATTGATCAAGACTTTCAAGATGATACTGATAGTCCTGTGATGATGTTGGAGGTTTGGTTGGAGGATGAGCTCTTAACGATGCTCAACGTAAAGGAAAATATCTCTTTACATCATGTGCAAATGGACCTAACAAATGAGGACCTAAATATCCCTGCTACTTGTTTGTTCAAGTGCAATGGTTACAAGGTAAATAGAATATGTAATCCAAAAGTGTAGTACATTGTCTAAGATACATTTTTCTTTTTTGCACATAATGTGAATCACAATGAGCCTTATGTGCATGTGTCCCAAACAAAAGAGAGAAATACTTTATGTAAGAATGTTCACACTACACAAGTTTTCCTCTTGCCTCAACCTATCTAATAGTACAAATGGAAATACATATGAAAAATTGTAAGAATGACAAAAAGTGATACAAACTCTCCCTCTCATGGAGAAAAGCTTCAATAGTTTCACCGATAGAGCTTCCGCAGCATGGATGCACCAAAAGGGTCAATACAACTAAGACCTCCCACCCCTATATAGACACAAATTAGGTTTAGTGTTAGGTCACCTCTCTAGGACAAAGTACCATTTTAGGGTTAGGGTTTGCGCCCCACTTTTTGTTTTAGGGTTTTCACCCTTGTGAATTAGGTTTTGTGTCTCTTTTGCATTTTAGGTTGTCTGCCACTAGGAATTAGGGTTTGCACCCTCTTTTGGGAATCCTACCCCCTTTATGCGATCTAGGCTGGTTAATCCTCATAGCATGCTTGAAACTTAGCCTAAATAGACCAAGCCTATACTAATAATATGGCAATTACATGTGCGCAACCCATATTCTCATGGTATCCTTCAGTTGAGTTGGCTAGAAAGCATCTCCATGTGGAAATATCATAAACAATCAATGAGATCTACAAGGCAAGGAGGACAATAAAGTTTGAAATTAAAAAAAATTTAGAAAAATTAAAAGAAACGTACCAAAAAGGCCTTACCTTTCATGGTATGACATAATCAATGTTGTATGAGATCCAAATTGCACTCTCGATACCATGGGCACACGTCCAAATATGGTGCGCAGATCGGTCGCAGATAGCTCACGTAATGAATCCCTGAAGGTCCCCAAGAACAATGAACTCTACCTTTTTGCACAAAAAACAATGTAAAAGCATGCACGACAAGAGGCAAGAGACAAATTGTGTTCAATCTCCCCCATGCCTTGTGTGTGCGCTTCAGAAAGCATGTATTTTATGTATATTTCCAATCTTCATGCTCAATAATAGCCCAATTACAAAAATATGACAAGCTTTTTAGCTTTTGAGTTTGCTTTCTACAAAAATAGGAAAATAAAGCTAATGGACGGTGCCCATAGAGTCTCGCACGCCCAATCTCAATGTCCAAATAGAAATAACATATCCAGGCGCATAAGCACATACAAAATAATAATAAATAATCGATGTCTCAATAGACATAACAAAATATAGGCATGGCGCCTATCAAAATCTAGTCCAAGAGTCAAAAATCCGCTAGACTCCAATGCTTTCCTCCGCCATTGCTGCTATCTCTACACATCAACTGAAGCATTCACAATCGTTAGTAAAATAATACAATTAAACCGACAAAAGTGAATACCTAGTAGTCTTCAGCTACATAAATAAATCAACTGGTTAGAAATAAATCCTAACCTTAATTTATTACGAGTGCGCACTCTAAACTCATAAACGTTTATTAATTTAATATGCATTTTGCGGAATCACCCGCTATGGAATCACCCATGTACACACTAAATTAATGAAACGCCCAAAAAGGACAGGCGTCCCCATCAACTTCTCGCACAAAGAATCCTCTTTGTGTATGAGCCCCGGTCATCTAAGTTTACGGAATCCACCGTAAAACCTCACGGAATCCACCGTGGAATATGCCTCCTGGCATCATACCCCCGGGGTGGGATAGCAATTGACCTCAATTGCTATTAGCTCAATGTGGAGCTAACAGAGTGGGGAAAGCATTTAAGTCTCTAGCGTGCATCCATTGTGCTTCCTCTACAGGATGGTTCTTGAATTTTACTAAATATCTAGAATACCTTCGGCCAGTTCTAGTGGTCATGTAGTCAGTGTCTATGATGGCTTCGGGTTCAAGTATTTCAGTCTCTTCTTCTAGTAAAGGTGGGTTTTCATAGACAGGGTGGATAGGTAATTGGCCTCTAAATGGTCTCAATAAACTAATATGAAATGTATTATGAATTTTCCAATGAGATGGCAGTTCTAACTTGAAAGCATTGTCATTAATCTTATGAATGATTCTAAATGGTCCGTAGAATCTAGGAGCTAATTTGACAACTGGATGTCTATCTACACTTTGCAGTCTACGCTTTTCTATTCTAAGCCAAACATAATCATCAACTTTGAAATTCATAGCTTGTCTTTTCTTGTTGGCTTGTTTGGTATATGATTGTTGGGCTTTAGCAATCATATCCTTTACTTCATCAAAAATAGTGTTATGCATAACAGCAATATCATCAGCACTCTGAATTCTATTAGACAAAGATGCAACAGGTGTAGATAATCTATATCCATAAATAACTTCAAAAGGTGCTTTCTTTGTAGATGTGTGCGGTGTATTGTTATATGCAAACTGTAATAAATGTAAATGAGTATCCCAAGTCTGAGGTTTAGAGATAGTGTATGCACGTAAAAGATCTAAAATGGTGCTATTTGTGGCTTTTGTTTGTCCATTTGTTTCTGGATGAAATGCAGATGAAAAATCAATCTTTGTGCCTAGATTTGCAAACAGTGTAATCCAAAAATTATTACAAAATCTAGAATCTCGATCTGAAATAATCACTTTTGGCAATCCATGGTTAGTAAAAATAGTTTTCAAAAATAACTGTGCTGCTTGTGATGCTGTTAAAGTTTTCTTACATGCAATGAAATATGCTTGCTTACTAAATCTATCTACAATTGTCCAAATCATGTCATGGTTAGATTTAGTATTTGGTAAACCAGTAATGAAATCCATAAAAATATGTTCCCAAGGTTTAGATGGAATAGACAAAGGCATTAATAATCCATACTGTTTACCATGATGTCTCTTTATTCTTTGACAAATCAAACATTCAGAAACGAAATTAGATACATCTGCATCCATATGCGGCCAATAAAAATCTTCAGTTAACATGCGTAATGTAGAAATGATACCTCTATGACCTTGATATGGGGGACAATGAATTTCATTCAAAACAAAAGATCGGAATGGAATAGTAACACACAGTCTCTTTTCAAAGAACATGAATCCATCATTATATGACAATGAATCAACAGGAATGAAATTATTTTGAACTAATTTTTGCCAATCAAAATGAAAAGTAATATCCTGGTGATATGTGTCTTTCATAGCAATCAAAGAATCAAAAGATATGATAGAAATGTTATGAATTGCAGGTCTTCTACTCAATGCATCGGCAACTACATTTTCTTTTCCAGGTTGGTATTGAATGATAGGATGGAAACTTTGAATGAATGAAGCCCATTTGATATGACGGTCAGAAATTTGGGGTTGGCTAAGTAGATGTCTAATGCTTTGCTGGTCAGTCTTTATCATGAATTCTGAACCCATTAAATAATGCTTCCATTGTTTTAATGCTTGTACAACTGCTAAGAGTTCCTTGTCATAAGTGGAATATTTAAGCTCAGAGGGTTTCAGCTTAGAACTAGAATATGCTATTCGATGGTTGTCTTGCATTAATACGGCTCCTATTCTTGATCCGCTAGCATCGGTCACAACTAGAAAGAATGGTCTGTTAAAGTCGGGCAATTGTAGAACAGGGGCATTGGTTAATGCACGTTTGAGTAAGTCAAAGGATTTCTGCTGATTTTCAGTCCATTGATAAACAATGCCTTTCTTAAGAAGTTTTGTTAATGGTAAAGCAAGTAATGAGAAATTACGTACAAACTTCCTATAGAAACTAGCAAGACCAAGGAATGAGCGTAGTTCATGTACATTTTTAGGAACAGGCCAATGCAATATTGCATCAATTTTCTTAGGATCAACTTTAATTCCTTCTTTTGATACAATATGACCTAGATATTCTATTTCTGTCTTAAAGAATTCACTCTTTTCAGGATTTGCAAACAATTGATTTTCTTTCAGTAATTGAAAAACTAATGATAAATGCTCATAATGCTCTTTTTCACTTTGACTGAACACCAAAATATCATCAAAGAAAATATACAAAGAAATACCCAAAAAAATACATAGCCTTGTAACCCCAAATTTGAGCTACGCTCATCCCGCTAACCTGATTTTGAGTGAGAAAGGTTTGTTGAGTTTTACAGGATGACTACCCCACATATGGATGATCCTATGGCTGAAGACGACTTACCTGAGCCTACCATGGAACAAAAGCTGGATCTAATCATGCTACAATTGGAAGAAGAGCGAAGGGCTAGGCAAGCATTGCAAGCGCAATTGACAAAACTACAAAGAGCGTCCACCGATAAAGAAGAACCTCAAGCTGAAGATTTGATTCGCCGTACCATCGACGCCACTCTTGAAGCACAAACCATTCGCAAGGAATCCAAGATAAGTAAACGAAGTTTCAAGTTCTGCACTTTCAATGGCATAAGAGAAGGAAAGACTGTTTTATCATTCATTAGCCAGTTTGATGACTATTTCCATGAGGAAACTTATCCCGAAAAAGATAAAATCAAGTGTGTTACTAATCATCTGATAGACAGAGCATCACTTTGGTGGACCGTAGTCCGCAAGAGCATAGAATGTCCTGCTACTTGGGAAGATTTCAAGAAGAAATTCATGCAAAATTTCCTTCCACCGCAATTTCATGAGAAGGCTATCAAGCAATGGGATTTACTTCAACAGCGAGATCGTGAGCCTATTCCACAGTATACAGAGCGTTTTTGGAATGCACTCCTACAACTACTCATGCTTGAAGACGTACCAGAGACGACACATAAGCGGAAGTATATGTCTGGACTTCTTGGACATTACTAAGCTGAAGTGAACATGTTCAAGCCTGCTACCCTTGAAGGCGCCATCTCCTTAGCTCACGACACTGAAGATAAGTTACGCGGAAGAGATCGACGACCACAGCCATTCCAAGCAAACGGTAATTATGGATCTAAACAATTCAATTCCAATTTCAGAAGGTTTAATCCAGGTCGTTTCTCATCACCATCTTTCCGCAAGAATTGGCCTAAACCACCTGCATTACCATCCACTGTAAAGTATGCTACAAGTGTCACCAGCCAGGGCATCTCGCAGCAAATTGTCATTCAAAGAAGCCATCAGCACATATCAACTACCTTGGAGCCATGGACGAAGAAGAGCATGAGGATATGCCAGATTTCACTGAAGAAGAGGATGATATTACTACTACTTCCGACACTTTACCAGGTATGCCTACTTCACATTCATTGTTGACTATGAAATGTATGGTGCATGGAAAAGAAAGAACTATATTGCATGATGACGGTAGTACCCATGACTTTATTTCAGCAAAATTGGTAAAGGAATTAAAATTGCATACTGTACCTACGCATTATCGCATAAAAGCTGCATTTTTAGGCACTAGGTACAATGGCACACAAGAAGTTCAAGATTTAGAATTTCAAATTGGTCCATACATTGAAAGAAGAAATTTCTTAGTTGTCCCATTACAGTCAAGCGACATTATTCTAGGAATGCCATGGAGACACCAACATAATCCCAATATAGATTATTCCACACACACAATGAATATTAATTTTCAAGGAAAATCTATTACATTATTTGGTATGCATGCATCTCATATTTTTCCACTGCTTTCGCATACTCAAGCAAAACGTGCACTACGCAAGAATACTAAATCATATCTCATTTGGGTGAATGAATTGCATGCAAAGGAAAATCATATGCACCCTAGGCATAAGGAATTTCTCGCATATTTTAAGGATTGTTTTGCAGAAGACCTACCACCAGGTTTACCTCCATCACGTCCAGAAGACCATAAGATTGACCTAATACCTGGCACACAACCACCTTGCAAAGCCCCATATAGGCACAATCAAATAGAGCAAAAAGAAATCCAGAGTCAAGTTGAAGAATTACTAAATAGAGGCTTAATTCGACCTAGCAGTTCTCCATTCGGTGCACCTGTGCTCTTAGTCAAGAAAAAGAATAATACTTATCGTATGTGTATTGACTACCGAGCATTAAATAAGATCACTGTAAAGAATAGGTATCCTATACCTAGAGTTGATGACCTTATGGACAAACTACAAGGATCTTCTATATTTAGTAAAATTGACCTTAAGTCTGGATATCATCAGGTGAGGCTAGATAGATCCGACATATTTAAGACTGCATTCAGGACACAGTTTGGCCATTACGAATTCTTAGTCATGCCATTTGGATTAACTAATGCACCTGCCACTTTCAGTAGAATGATGAATCGTATTTTTCTAAAATATCAGTATTGTGTGATTGTTTTCTTTGATGATATTTTGGTGTTTAGTCAAAGTGAAAAAGAGCATTATGAGCATTTATCATTAGTTTTTCAATTACTGAAAGAAAATCAATTGTTTGCAAATCCTGAAAAGAGTGAATTCTTTAAGACGAAAATTGAATATTTAGGACATATTGTATCAAAAGAACGAATTAAAGTTGATCCTAAGAAAATTGATGCAATATTGCATTGGCCTGTTCCTAAAAATGTACATGAACTACGCTCATTCCTTGGTCTTGCTAGTTTCTATAGGAAGTTTGTACGTAATTTCTCATTACTTGCTTTACCATTAACAAAACTTCTTAAGAAAGGCATTGTTTATCAATGGACTGAAAATCAGCAGAAATCCTTTGATTTACTTAAACGTGCATTAACTAATGCCCCTGTTCTACAATTGCCTGACTTTAACAGACCATTCTTTCTAGTTGTGACCGATGCTAGCGGATCAGGAATAGGAGCCGTATTAATGCAAGACAACCATCCAATAGCATATTCTAGTTCTAAGCTGAAACCCTCTGAGCTTAAATATTCCACTTATGACAAGGAACTCTTAGCAGTTGTACAAGCATTAAAACAATGGAAGCATTATTTAATGGGTTCAGAAATCATGATAAAGACCGACCAGCAAAGCATTAGACATCTACTTAGCCAACCCCAAATTTCTAACCGTCATATCAAATGGGCTTCATTCATTCAAAGTTTCCATCCTATCATTCAATACCAACCTGGAAAAGAAAATGTAGTTGCCGATGCATTGAGCAGACCTGCAATTCATAACATTTCTATCATATCTTTTGATTCTTTGATTGCTATGAAAGACACATATCACCAGGATATTACTTTTCATTCTGATTGGCAAAAATTAGTTCAAAATAATTTCATTCCTGTTGATTCATTGTCATATAATGATGGATTCATGTTCTTTGAAAAGAGACTGTGTGTTACTATTCCATTCCGATCTTTTGTTTTGAATGAAATTCATTGTCCCCCATATCAAGGTCATAGAGGTATTATTTCTACATTATGCATGTTAACTGAAGATTTTTATTGGCCGCATATGGATGCAGATGTATCTAATTTCGTTTCTGAATGTTTGATTTGTCAAAGAATAAAGAGACATCATGGTAAACAGTATGGATTATTAATGCATTTGTCTATTCCATCTAAACCTTGGGAACATATTTCTATGGATTTCATTACTGGTTTACCAAATACTAAATCTAACCATGACATGATTTGGACAATTGTAGATAGATTTAGTAAGCAAGCATATTTCATTGCATGTAAGAAAACTTTAACAGCATCACAAGCAGCACAGTTATTTTTGAAAACTATTTTTACTAACCATGGATTGCCAAAAGTGATTATTTCAGATGGAGATTCTAGATTTTGTAATAATTTTTGGATTACACTGTTTGCAAATCTAGGCACAAAGATTGATTTTTCATCTGCATTTCATCCAGAAACAAATGGACAAACAAAAGCCACAAATAGCACCATTTTAGATCTTTTACGTGCATACACTATCTCTAAACCTCAGACTTGGGATACTCATTTACATTTATTACAGTTTGCATATAACAATACACCGCACACATCTACAAAGAAAGCACCTTTTGAAGTTATTTATGGATATAGATTATCTACACCTGTTGCATCTTTGTCTAATAGAATTCAGAGTGCTGATGATATTGCTGTTATGCATAACACTATTTTTGATGAAGTAAAGGATATGATTGCTAAAGCCCAACAATCATATACCAAACAAGCCAACAAGAAAAGACAAGCTATGAATTTCAAAGTTGATGATTATGTTTGGCTTAGAATAGAAAAGCGTAGACTGCAAAGTGTAGATAGACATCCAGTTGTCAAATTAGCTCCTAGATTCTACGGACCATTGCTAGGTCGAATTAAGCCTCTATTTAGTAATTCTTCAACTTGACTCTGGATTTCTTTTTGCTCTATTTGATTGTGCCTATATGGGGCTTTGCAAGGTGGTTGTGTGCCAGGTATTAGGTCAATCTTATGGTCTTCTGGACATGATGGAGGTAAACCTGGTGGTAGGTCTTGTGCAAAACAGTCCTTAAAATATGCGAGAAATTCCTTATGCCTAGGGTGCATATGATTTTCCTTTGCAGGCAATTCATTCACCCAAATGAGATATGATTTAGTATTCTTGCGTAGTGCACGTTTTGCTTGAGTATGCGAAAGCAGTGGAAAAATATGAGATGCATGCATACCAAATAATGTAATAGATTTTCCTTGAAAATTAATATTCATTGTGTGTGTGGAATAATCTATATTGGGATTATGTTGGTGTCTCCATGGCATTCCTAGAATAATGTCGCTTGACTGTAATGGGACAACTAAGAAATTTCTTTTTTCAATGTATGGACCAATTTGAATTTCTAAATCTTGAACTTCTTGTGTGCCATTGTACCTAGTGCCTAAAAATGCAGCTTTTATGCGATAATGCGTAGGTACAGTATGCAATTTTAATTCCTTTACCAATTTTGCTGAAATAAAGTCATGGGTACTACCATCATCATGTAATTACAATGCTTTCAAGTTAGAACTGCCATCTCATTGGAAAATTCATAATACATTTCATATTAATTTATTGAGACCATTTAGAGGCCAATTACCTATCCACCCTGTCTATGAAAACCCACCTTTACTAGAAGAAGAGACTGAAATACTTGAACCAGAAGCCATCATAGACACTGACTACATGACCACTAGAACTGGCCGAAGGTATTCTAGATATCTAGTAAAATTTAAGAACCATCCTGTAGAGGAAGCACAATGGATGCACGCTAGAGACTTAAATGCTTTCCCCACTCTGTTAGCTCCACATTGAGCTAATAGCAATTGAGGTCAATTGCTATCCCACCCCAGGGGTATGATGCCAGGAGGCATATTCCACGGTGGATTCCGTGCCACGGTGGATTCCGTGAGGTTTTATGGTGGATTCCGTAAACTTAGATGACCGGGGCTCATACACAAAGAGGATTCTTTGTGCGAGAAGTTGATGGGGACGCCTGTCCTTTTCGGGCGTTTCATTAATTTAGTGTGTACATGGGTGATTCCATAGCGGGTGATTCCGCAAAATGCATATTAAATTAATAAACATTTATGAGTTTAGAGTGCGCACTCGTAATAAATTAAGGTTAGGATTTATTTCTAACCAGTTGATTTATTTATGTAGCTGAAGACTACTAGGTATTCACTTTTGTCGGTTTAATTGTATTATTTTACTAACGATTGTGAATGCTTCAGTTGATGTGTAGAGATAGCAGCAGTGGCGGAGGAAAGCATTGGAGTCTAGCGGATTTTTGACCTTTGGACTAGATTTTGATAGGCGCCACGCCTATATTTTGTTATGTCTATTGAGACATCGATTATTTATTATTATTTTGTATGCGCTTATGCGCCTGGATATGTTATTTCTATTTGGACATTGAGATTGGGCGTGCGAGACTCTATGGGCACCGTCCATTAGCTTTATTTTCCTATTTTTGTAGAAAGCAAACTCAAAAGCTAAAAAGCTTGTCATATTTTTGTAATTGGGCTATTATTGAGCATGAAGATTGGAAATATACATAAAATACATGCTTTGTGAAGCGCTCACACAAGGCATGGGGGAGATTGAACCCAATTTGTCTCTTGCCTCTTGTCGTGTATGCTTTTACATTGTTTTTTGTGCAAAAAGGTAGAGTTCATTGTTCTTGGGGACCTTCCGGGATTCACCACGTGAGCTGGTGCGCAGATCGGTCGCAGATAGCTCACATGGTGAATCCCGGAAGGTCCCCAAGAACAAAGTTCTCTACCTTTTTGCACAAAAACCCATGTAAAAGCATGCACGACAAGAGGCAAGAGACAAATTGGGTTCAATCTCCCCCATGCCTTGTGTGAGCGCTTCACAAAGCATGTATTTTATGTATATTTCCAATCTTCATGCTCAATAATAGCCCAATTACAAAAATATGACAAGCTTTTTAGCTTTTGAGTTTGCTTTCTACAAAAATAGGAAAATAAAGCTAATGGACGGTGCCCATAGAGTCTGGCACGCCCAATCTCAATGTCCAAATAGAAATAACATATACAGGCGCATAAGCGCATACAAAATAATAATAAATAATCGATGTCTCAATAGACATAACAAAATATAGGCATGGCGCCTATCAAAATCTAGTCCAAGAGTCGAAAATCCGCTAAACTCCAATGCTTTCCTCCGCCACTGTTGCTATCTCTTCACATCAACTGAAGCATTCACAATCGTTAGTAAAATAATACAATTAAACCGACAAAAGTGAATACCTAGCAGTCTTCAGCTACATAAATAAATCAACTGGTTAGAAATAAATCCTAACCTTAATTTATTACGAATGCGCACTCTAAACTCATAAACGTTTATTAATTTAATATGCATTTTGCGGAATCACCCGCTATGGAATCACCCATGTACACACTAAATTAATGAAACGCCCGAAAAGGACACGTGTCCCCATCAACTTCTCGCACAAAGAATCCTCTTTGTGTATGAGCCCCGGTCATCTAAGCTTACGGAATCCACCGTAAAACCTCACGGAATCCACCGTGGCACGGAATCCACCGTGGCACGGAATCCACCGTGGAATATGCCTGCTGGCATCATACCCCCGGGGTGGGATAGCAATTGACCTCAATTGCTATTAGCTCAATGTGGAGCTAACAGAGTGGGGAAAGCATTTAAGTCTCTAGCGTGCATCCATTGTGCTTCCTCTACAGGATGGTTCTTAAATTTTACTAGATATCTAGAATACCTTCGGCCAATTCTAGTGGTCATGTAGTCAGTGTCTATGATGGCTTCTGGTTCAAGTATTTCAGTCTCTTCTTCTAGTAAAGGTGGGTTTTCATAGACAGGGTGGATAGGTAATTGCCCCCCCCCCCCCCCCCCCCAACGAAAATTCATGCCGCCTGATCAACTATTAAGCTATTAAGCTATAAAGCTTAATTACCCAAGTCAAGTTAAGCCAAGTTCTGCAAATCACATAGGACAAGGAAGTCCACAAACTCCAGGTCCTGCGCTGTCAAAGTCAAGTTCAGCAAGTCAATTGAAATCAAGTTCTGCAAGTTCTGCAAGTCGGCCTAAGTCCAGCAAGTCAACAACTCTGCAAGTCTACTAAGTCTGCAACTCTGCAAGTCAGACTAAATCAGAACTGACTGGTGCTTAAAACTCATAGAAGACTTGTTCGTATGCAAAAACTCTGAACTGGAAAGTTGTTCGCAGCAAGCTGTTCTACCTATCTACAAGTTCCTTGAAGTACTTTCAGCAAACGAAGATAGAAATATTGCAGAATTTCTGAAAATTGAAGAAGAAATATCCAAAAAAACACATAGCCTTGTAACCCCAAATTTGAGCTACGCTCATCCCGCTAACTGATTTTGCGGGGGTATGATGCCAGGAGGCATATTCCAAGGTGGATTCCGTGCCACTGTGGATTCCGTGAGGTTTTACGGTGGATTCCGTAAACTTAGATGACCGGGGCTCATACACAAAGAGGATTCTTTGTACGAGAAGTTGATGGGGATGCCTATCCTTTTCGGGTGTTTCATTAATTTAGTGTGTACATGGGTGATTCCATAGCGGGTGATTCCACAAAATGCATATTAAATTAATAAACGTTTATGAGTTTAGAGTGCGCACTCGTAATAAATTAAGGTTAGGATTTATTTCTAACCAGTTGATTTATTTATGTAGCTGAAGACTGCTAGGTATTCACTTTTGTCAGTTTAATTGTATTATTTTACTAAGGATTGTGAAGGCTTTAGTTGATGTGTAGAGATAGCAGCAGTGGCGGAGGAAAGCATTGGAGTCTAGCGGATTTTCGACTCTTGGACTAGATTTTGATAGGCGCCACGCCTATATTTTGTTATGTCTATTGAGACATCGATTATTTATTATTATTTTGTATGCGCTTATGCGCCTGGATATGTTATTTCTATTTGGACATTGAGATTGGGCGTGCCAGACTCTATGGGCACCGTCCATTAGCTTTATTTTCCTATTTTTGTAGAAAGCAAACTCAAAAGCTAAAAAGCTTGTCATATTTTTATAATTGGGCTATTATTGAGCATGAAGATTGGAAATATACATAAAATACATGCTTTGTGAAGCGCTCACACAAGGCATGGGGGAGATTGAACCCAATTTGTCTCTTGCCTCTTGTCGTGCATGCTTTTACATTGTTTTTTGTGCAAAAAGGTAGAGTTCATTGTTCTTGGGGACCTTCAGGGATTCACTACGTGAGCTATCTGCGACCGATCTGCGCACCATGATGCCAGGAGGCATATTCCACGGTGGATTCCGTGAGGTTTTACGGTGGATTCCGTAAACTTAGATGACCGGGGCTCATACACAAAGAGGATTCTTTGTGCGAGAAGTTGATGGGGACGCCTGTCCTTTTCGGGCGTTTCATTAATTTAGTGTGTACATGGGTGATTCCATAGCGGGTGATTTCGCAAAATGCATATTAAATTAATAAACGTTTATGAGTTTAGAGTGCGCACTCGTAATAAATTAAGGTTAGGATTTATTTCTAACCAGTTGATTTATTTATGTAGCTGAAGACTGCTAGGTATTCACTTTTGTCGGTTTAATTGTATTATTTTACTAACGATTGTGAATGCTTCAGTTGATGTGTAGAGATAGCAGCAGTGGCGGAGGAAAGCATTGGAGTCTAGCGGATTTTCGACTCTTGGACTAGATTTTGATAGACGCCACGCCTATATTTTGTTATGTCTATTGAGACATCGATTATTTATTATTATTTTGTATGCGCTTATGCGCCTGGATATGTTATTTCTATTTGGACATTGAGATTGGGCGTGCCAGACTCTATGGGCACCGTCCATTAGCTTTATTTTCCTATTTTTGTAGAAAGCAAACTCAAAAGCTAAAAAGCTTGTCATATTTTTGTAATTGGGCTATTATTGAGCATGAAGATTGGAAATATACATAAAATACATGCTTTGTGAAGCGCATACACAAGGCATGGGGGAGATGGAACCCAATTTGTCTCTTGCCTCTTGTCGTGCATGCTTTTACATGGGTTTTTGTGCAAAAAGGTAGAGTACTTTGTTCTTGGGGACCTTCCGGGATTCACCACGTGAGCTTTCTGCGACCGATCTGCGCACCAAAATATGATGCTCTCTCATGGGTCAAAACTGTCGATATGAGAGAATCTATGATGAAAACCTTCTCTTGAACATCAAAGGGAAGGTTTACAAGAATTAAGCTGCAAAAGCAAATAAATAGTAAGATTTTGGCCATATGAATACGAGGAAAACATACAAAATTTTCAGAGTTTCACAATATCTTAAGACTATGGTCATCAAATGATCGTTGACCTTTTGAGGGTCTAAGGGTACTCAAATATCCTTCTTGTTAAAGCAAATAGCATTGATCTACTACTATTGTGGGCTTCTTAGAGGCAACACAACATCAAAAAATGAACCCAACATCTTAAGTGCCTCACGATTGTCCTCATGCATGCTAACATGCCTCTCTCTTTTTTGCACGATCTCTCTCTCACCCTCTACATCCCTGGTCTCTATCTCAGGAGCCTCCCTTTCTTCTTGGGAAATCTTTTGGGCATTTAGCCTCGTGTTGTTAAAATGCAAGGGTGTGACATGAGTCACCCCCTCAACTCCTTGCTCTTTTAAGGGAATGGATCTCTAAATTTCCCTTCATCTTCCTATCTATAATGCCTTGTGAGACCAACAACTTGTTGTATCCGAACCTAAGTAACCTAAGGGATGTGAAGTCCCTAGGCATCACTATCACCCTATGGGCATGAGCTGCCATAAATTCATCGGTATCTTCATGCAGGTAATCCAATGCTGAGGCATGCCAATGAAAGTCCATATTGTTTGTTTCACATATATCTTTAATAATCCTGGTAAATGGCATATTTGTAATTGCAGGCCCATAGTAGTTCATGATCCTCCTTAGCTCTTTAAGGGCTAAGGCATGCTACTGGTACTGCTTACAACAATCTCTAGTCTGCAAGGGAGTCATCCTCTTCCTAGAACTAGATACTTGCTTGTGAGCTTGGGCCAGGGACCTGATGCATCATCATTCTGGCCAGGGGATGCTTTCTGTTGTGCAATGTGTGGGTCTCTAGACAATACTACCCTCACGATCTGCTTTGTTCTATATCCATGTCTAGAAGAGAGTACAAACATAGTATTAGAACTCCCAATGAGAAGAGGGCAATAAACTAGAGAAATGGGATAAAAGAGACCAAACCTGTACAACACGTGGGAGGGGGTCCCAAAATTAGGAACCCCCCTCCTTTGTATTGTGCGAGGTGGGGGGAATTGTAGAACATGAGGGGTGGGGGGTCCCAAAATTAGGAGCCCCCCTTCATGTTGTGCCAGACTGGAGGAAACTACACAACATGAGGGCGGGGGGGTTGCTACATTAGGAGACCCCCACCCTCTCGTTGTGCAACTCTCAGTCGCCATCGAGGGGAATCACACAATGCGAGGGTAGGGTCACAACATGGGAGGCCTCCCCCTTGCATTGTGCAGCTCTCGATGGTGTGGGAAAAGACCACACAATGCGAGGGCGGGGGATCATAAGATTGGGAGGGTCCCCCTCGCATTGTGTGGCTCCCACCACCAGTGGGGGGGACACCACAATGCGAGGGGGGCAAGTAGAGATTTTTTCATACCCTCCCCTTGTGTTGTGCAAGATGGGACCTGGGTTACCACAATGCGAGGGGAGGTTGCTCTTTCAGCTTGTTACAACCATATCACATTATGCAAGCTTCACCATCGTAGACAAGCGCTAAGAGCTATGGAGCTTCAAGAAGCTTGCGACATGCAAATTGAAAAAATCAATCGACTATCAAAGTTTGTGCTATATATGATGCTTACATGTACTGAGGTTACTCAATGCCACATTAGCAAGAATGTGTACCCACACATGTGAGAATTAAAAGCGCATGATATGTCCACCATCGTGGTCCATTTGCATGTGAAGAAATGAGTGAGACACCACGTGTCCACCAGCGAGGCTCCTCACACGTGCTGCAATGAATTTGCACATAGTCACCATGTGTGCAATACCCAAGGCTATAAAGAGTAGAGCCAAGAGCAGATTCACCCCCAATTTTTTCTCTCACGTGCTCCCTCTCTATCGCTCTGCTCTCTCTCTCTCTCTCATGCCCTCCCCATGGCTTGTGTTGCTCCATTCTCACTCTTTGTCTTAAGGTGCAGCCCTCATTGCACTCTCTTTTGGATTTCTATTGTTTTGGTATACTACCTTGCATCCCCTGTCCCCTTCCCTCAAGCATTGGAACCACACAATGTGAGGTGGGGGGTTTCAAATTTTCAAAGGTCCCTCCCCTTGCATTGTGTGGTCCCCCCTCCCAAAACAACCGCTAAGGACTATCACAACGTGAGAAGAGGGCCTTGAGATTTTGAACCCCCCTCGCCTTGTACGGTCCCCCTCTCCCAAAATAAGGACCGGCACAACATGAGAGGAGGGCCTCGAGATTTTGAATCCCCCCTTAGCATTGTGTGGTCCCCCGTCCCAAAAAAACCACCAAGGACTAGTACAACACAAGGGGGGGGGACCTGAGATTTTGTAATATCTCCGCACAATAAAAGTTAGTTGGTTGGTTCGTAAGTTAGTTAGTCAAATTAATAAGTTAGTAAGATTACTAACTAAAGACTAACTAAGGTAAAAACTAACTAACATTAATTATTGATAATTTTTATTTAATTTAAAATATTTTATTTAGAAAAATCAAGAGTCGTAAATTCGATATTTTTCTCGAATTGGCAAAGACTGTAGCTACCCTTCACGTAAATTACAACGTGAACGAAACTTATGAGTCATATTAATCACTAAGTTCATGTGTATAGTTTGGAAGGTCCAAAAATATTAGACTTTGGGCAAAGCTAGTATATTTTAGATATTTTAGATATTATCCTTTAAAAAAAGATATGGAGATTTTTAGAACTGGATGTCATTTAAAAGAAAAGACAAGTGATATTTTAGTTAGTTTGAAGATTTTATAAAAAGAAAAATAAAGAAAAGTGACTGGCGAAATCGTGCGCGCCGCGATCGTAGTTTACAGGCAGTAGACAGCACTTCGAACAGAGAAAAGAAGAAGGAGTGAACTGAGAGCTTTCTAACCAAGTGTCTTGGCGATTTACCCCCCTTTCGGAGCCAATGGAACCATCAGATTTATGATCTGAGCATCAGATCACTGATCTTTCCAAGATCCCCCTCCACAAAGAGCTCCACTCCTCAACCACAAGCCCTCTTCTCTAATTCACTATAAATATGAGGCATGGGAGAGGCATATGAAAAAGCATAAGGAGATCCCGAGAGGCTGCGAGAGAGAAGTAGAGAGAAGGATACCCCTCCAAGAGATTGTGAGGAAGAGCTTGAGAGAGAGAGAGAGAAGAGTCACCCCGAGAGGCTGCGAGGAAGAGAATTAGCTCAATTCCCTCTATCTCGATCCTCGACTTAACCATCTTCTCTTACGCTCTCCCATCTTGAATCTATTCTACCTCCTTAATCTCTTGAGTCTATTTGCGGACGATGGCCTCCAAGAGAAGAATGTCGCATGCGGATGATAATCCTGCAACTAGTAATAAGGCTTCGAGCAAAGGCATCACCATCAATCCAACTGCGGTTCCGGTTATAAGTAATGTACTTTCAATTTGATAGATGCTTGCTTTGATTCTCGTATGAGATACGTTAAGCCCATACTATTGCACGAGTATAGGTCATGGGAAAGGATAAATTTCATCTCGCTTACTCGGAAGATGGAGTTTGTGAAGTGCATATATCAAGGGAAGATAATTGCACCTAGTTACATATGACTTATTTGCTAGTAGAGCAATTACAAGGAAGAATCAGTCAAGCGTTGTGAATGGCATAGTCGTCAAAAGAACGAAATTAAAAGATTGGGCATATAAGTGCTAGATTAAAGTATAGTCAAGGGTTATAACTAGCCTGATTGCTAAAAGAATATGACGTTAAGAATCATGAATAGAGAAGTACTAGTTTAAAGTTTAGATACTTCAAAAGTACTTAGCCTAAGAGCCTAGGAGTCTAATTACTTGAGATCATCTCACACTTATCTTATCAAGTATTTATATGTTATGCCTATAACATATTTGATATATGAGGATAAATTTCTATTTGCCTCATGACTTGACTAAGAGCTAGTACAAGAAATTGATCATAAGGGTTAAAACTAGGATGTCTTGAGATCCATTGGATAAGGATGACTTTTTCCAATCCAAATTCAGGGTTGGGTTATCAATCAAGGTAAGTGACCTATAGAACTTACATCATGAATAGTGTTTGAACCCTTAACATATGCCCTAGCCGAAGGAAGGAAGTGTTAAGAACATGTTTGCATGGTATTGCTCTTAGATCCCAAGGGAGGGAGCAAATATACGATGGAAATGTTATATCGTCTATTCTTGCATTGTTTGGAAAGAATGCAATTGGTTTTGTTGATTGATCGAACAACATCCTAAATGTTTTTACATTCAATTGGTTGTTAGTTATTGTTTGGATGATTATTCCAAGTGCTTGTGATTTATGGCAAATGCATGGCAAGGGTCTGTAATGACAAGTCGCCATGGGAATAAAGGAATGTTTTCTTAGAAAATGTTATTAGGCTGAATGCCTTGTTTGTGCTTGATTCTTAAAGGATTTAATTAAGGAAGGATATATTGTACGGGTGGATCACCTCCAGGGTCGCACCGCGTATTAACCCGAAAGGGCACTGCTCGATTCATGGGCCGAAGGTCGAGTGGTGAAAAGGCCAACCACGGGAATGATGTTTCGCTCCTAGACAGCTTGCGGGTCAGTTGGAGCTCTAGACACCCCTTACTAGGTCTAGAATGGAGTTGAAGACCTCCGTGGCCCCCAACATCTGGGCATGTTGGGAGATCGTATTCTAGATAAAGGATTGAGTTTTGGTGCCATGTGAATTGGACCAGTTACTTCTGCATGGCAGAAGGGATACTTCTGTTGGACAGAAGCGAAACATAATTTCTCCTGTATGGGCGGGAGACAAAGATTAACTTGAAGATAAGTTAAGGAACTTGTTTGAACTTGTTTGTTAATAGATTGCTTTGCTCTGTTTTCGTGTCTGTGCTATAAGTTATGCGAACGAACCCTGTTCCCTAAAAGGCTTAATTAATGAAGCTGATTTTAAGTGTCACACATAAATGTGATAGGACCTAATTAGAAAACTAAAGCTATTAAGGGAAGCGGGTGGGCGGAACCCCCGACGGGTCCGTCCTATGGCAGGGTGGTCCCAGAGAACTAGGAGGCTTCTCACAGGTTTTTATCGTCATTCGACCTTTAGGTGTTGATAGGTTAGAACCCGATTCATGCCGTTTTAGGGGACCGGAATGGGACTATGCCCTATGGGCAGAGAGGTTGAGCAACGCATCCCTCTCGTTTCCCATTCTCTTTGAACCAAGTGCGGCATAAATCTGCTTCGGGTTGGGTATCTCTGCGTAAAGTAGGATGTCCAATACCCGACGCTAGAATGCTAACAGGAGACCTTGACAACTAGGAACCCAAATTTCAGGTCGATCCTAGTGGGTTCGGTCGTGAACGTTCCGTTGCGAGGCGGATTCGGGAAACCCTAGGTGACAAAACTTGGAACATTCCCTGGGAGTGCCGGGCAGCGACGCTTAGATTTGTTTCTCGATAGACCGCTAAAAGAGTGCCTGGAAAGCCGATGGGCGGGCACCTCACAGATTTGAAAAACCCCTTCTTGCATTGTGTTGTTTTTCCCTATCCCTACACCAAACCACCAAGGACTTGCACAATGCGATGGGGGGATCGAGATTTTCAAACCCCCTCTAGGTTGTGTTTGTTTTCCCCACCCCAAACTACCAAGGACCCACACAATGCAAGGGGGGGCTCAAGATTTTGGATCCCACCCCCCTTGCATTGTGTGGGTCTATCCTGTCCCAAACCACTAAGGACCCCCACAACATGAGGGGGAGGCCTCGAGGTTTTGAAACCCCCCTACCTCACATTGTTCGGTCCCCCTTTGTCGATTGGTGTTTCTTATAAAGTTGTTTTTGTAGATATGGATGCTACATAGGTGTAGCATGTGGATGGGACTCCTAAGCTTGTGAGGAGTGAAGGCAGTCCTAATGCTTTGGCACAAGATCTTGCTAGTACTAAAGGAACTCCTAGCACTCTGGCACAAGAGCCTGCTAGTATGAAGGCACTCCTAGCACTTCGACACAAGAGCCTAGGAGGAGTGAACGCAGTCATGAAGATATGCTTGTAGATTTCCTTGGTTAAGTGGAATAATAACATCTGCTACCACAAGTACCCCATGTGTTTTCTATCATTACCTTTCTAGAGGAATGGATCAAGGCCTCATGAGTCTACCTCAAGGAACATAAGGCCACCTTTTTGGAGCGGATGTTTGCTGGAGAGGTTCTTATCGAGAGCCTACATTATGTTCACATGAATGATGCCTTTGTTGATAAGCCCCAAAGGAAAAGGTTCTATAGGGCAGTGCTAAGGGTTCCTAAGTGCATGAAGAAGGCAGATCTATAGTGCCCTACATAGAATCAAAAGTGCCATCTCATGGAGTACTTTCATGAGTTTGTATGCTTTCTAAGGGGATGAAGGGAAAGAGCATGTCCAAGACCTAGAAAATACACAACAGTCATATGAAGTGGATATAGAGGGGGTGCAAGAGGTTTCACAACCAATAGAGGTGGCCAGTGAGAGGGAGAAAAGTGCTCAACTCGATGTTGAAGCTTTGAGAAGGAAGAACACAGAGATGGTGGGTTCTATTGTTGAGGAAGAGGTTGAGGAGGATGTTAGTGAAGTTCCCATAGCTCTGCTCCCCTCCTTTCCTATTGGTGAAAGGAAGTATGTTCTCATGTTTGATATCTAGGCCCGTTTTAACATCAAGGAGGACTACTACCTACCATTTTTGCACAGAATCTAGAAACAAATTCTAATCTTATTGTACTAGATTGGGATAAGTATCTACTTGTGAATTCAAATGTCAAGGAAATGGAATACCTCTCTACAACAGAGAAATTGACTATGATATACAAGGATGCACTCCGATATGAGTCATCCATTCCTTTAGATGAAGAGTTTGAGACAACACAAAGAAAATTGAATGTTTCTCACTTGGGTAGATCAAACAAGGACTTGACTCCTAAGTTCTTGCAAATCAGCCAATCATCCATTCAAATATGAGTGGGGAGTCGATTGTTTTAGATGAAAATTAGAAGGTTTTTTTCACAAAATTTGTTCATTTGGATACCATGTTGATTTTCATAAAAAATTTCCTAAGATTCACTAGGTATGTTTACTATTTTTCAGCTTGTCGTGTATGAAGATGGTTTCATTGGCCATGTAAGTGGCAAATGAAAGCCTAGGTTTAGATAAGGACTCTGGCTTGGGCCATTACATCAAAGACCTCACCTCTCCAAAGTTTGTTACATTCCACCACAAGTTCTCAAGGGGCAATGCAAAGTTCCCTCTTTTCGCATTCAAGATCCTATCAAGATATCTTGGAGGGTATCCTATTAGGTGAAACACAGACAAGATAATGTTTTTGGAGAAATAAGAAGCTATGAGAATTTTTGGTCAAGGCCCTAGTTTCCAAAAACTACATGCCAAATACCACTTAGCATACACATCATTTTGGTTGATGAGTGGAATCAAGGATCCTAATATGCTTACAGAATATGAAAAAATGTGCTTGCTTAGAAGTTGATCGATTCTAAAAATTGATCAACAATCTTTAAATTAACTAGAGCAACAATTACAAGAAGCTGGGGCATCTTCAAAGAGGCCAAGAGTAGAGGAGTGAGCTTCATTATTGTATCTCAAGAATAGTGGTTTTTCAGAAAAACTAAGTTGTATATTTGTTATTAAAATGTTTTCTCAAAAAATAGATAATTGATAAGTGCTTCGCTATGTCCAAATTCCTACAAACATCTCAAGTATTTACGAGGAATTGTGGATTGTAGGTATCCAATTTTTCCATTGCCTTTGTCTAGTTTGTTGCCACATAGTATGTTTGATTGATGCCTCAGAATTCTCCCACAATTCTTTTCTTCTTTGTCTCTCCAAATGTTGCATTGCTTAGTTGTTTTCAGATGCTCTTTGTGCTTCTTTTCTATTAGCTCTATAGGAAAGCTTTTTGTATGTCCATTGGTATAATTCTTCTAAACTATTGGTTTTCTCTACTCCTCTACCATGTCTTGTATAGCTAAAATAGTCGATACACACTTGATAATGGGTTTTCTCCATATCTTGAGTTGACCACATTAATAAACTACCATATTCCTTGGTAAGGGGTGTGTTTATATATAATGTGCTATCAAATCATAAGAAAGGATGCCAAATTAGTACTTCATGCACCTACAATTAAGCAATTATACTTTATTAGATATTTGAAGATAATGTACCATGTTAGTGGGTAATGTGTTGATCTGTCCAATCACTAACCGTTGACTTTTTAAATTTGTCCAATGATGTTTCAAAGGCCTAGTAGTCATCTGAGTTTCATGTGTGCATGTCACAAAACTTAAAGATTGTATCTAAAGTCTTCCAAACACTGGCCTTGCGTGATTGTGCTTCAACATTGTCAACATGGTTCACAATTGTATTTTGGATGTACTTTCACCTATTGAATTGAATTCTTTGAGAGGAATGTTTTACTTAGCTAGGATTATCAAAGGGTGGTGTACATAAAAATCTTTGTGCTTTCACACCCCCAACGGAGAGTTTCCTTGGCATGTCTCAACCATTCTTAGCCTTTTCTCATCCCTTTCAATCTTCTCATTTTCGCCATGCAAACCAATGTCTGATATTGCCTTCTCAAGTGCTACAATTTCTTTGACTTGCATAGACCTAGGTTGCATTGTCCAAACAAAACATATATACAAGAAAAGTAATTTCTCAATGATCTTGCACAGACCATGCATTGTGTAGATATGGACTCAAGATAAGGGAATATCTAAAACTGCTCTCAAACTTGGATCTTTGAGGTGCCTATTGGGTGCCTTTTTTTATTTCCTTTTGTCAAGCTTCATTGCAACATGCATGCAATATATGCATGGGCTCTTTTGCCACTCTGCTTTGAATCTTCCAAAATCTTCCACGTTCAAGATTCTCTCATTTCTTTGCTTACTAATGATTTGCGGTATATTTGTCTTATGGAAAATCCAAAGCAAGGTTTCAAATTTCTTGGACATAACCTAGAATATACATATATTATAAGCATGTGACACAACAACAGTATTAGCATAAGCAAACTTCCAATTTAAAATATATTGCTCACCTCAAAGGATCCCAGAGAAAATATATTGTTCTTTGACTGGACACTAAACCATTTTGGATTGTGCTTTGAAATTGTTGGATCGAGTGCCCTATTCATCAGGGTGATGGAGACATGTTCTGGCTTTTTATCCTTCGCAATCTGGCACTCCATCGAGCTTGAGTACAAATTTCAAGAGAGTATCACATTCATTCGGGAGTCGTCTCAAATAATTGAACAGAGTATGACTATAGGGCCTCCAAGTTGTAAAATATATTGTTGTATTTATTGTAAGCCCTTACCTCCCTTGGTGCCAAATGATACATATCTTTGATATGAAACGGAGCTTCCAAGAGTTGTAGAACTTGATTATTCACTTGTTTTCACATTATTTTGAGTGATGTTGGGTTTGGCAATATCAATCCTTGCAGCTTAGCTTCCTTCGTCTTCCTGTAAAGAGATTTGTAAATAGTTATGTATCCACTACTAGATATACCTCCCTCATCCAACAAAGCTTGCATACGACTTGAGCTAAGTTGACTCCCTCTTAGGAAAATCTCAATCTCCTATTTTGCAAGAGTTTGACACTTTGGATCCTTCAAGATTGCTTTGATAGTTTCCTTATTTAGAAGAATTTTAAAGTGTTCAATTGATGCACCTATGCTTGAAGCTATTTATTCATTGGGTTTTAGGTTATCCCTATATTCACAATAAAAAATATTCAGTTATCATAAATTATTTTACAAATACTTTATAAGATAGTGGAAAGAATAACAAAGAGCTTACTTACTTCACTACATGTATTCTTTTATTAATACCACCACTTCATAGCTTCATGTCTCGAATATTTCGAAGTTTCTTGCATCATTTGTGAACCCCCAATATTGTTTCTTTAAGCCTCAATTGATCTCTTTGTTTCTCTTGCTCTAAAATAGTATCCTTGTTCTGCAATAATTTGTGCTTACATTGCTCTAATGTTTGCCTCAAAGAGGTATTCTTCTTCTCTAATCAAACTATTTCTAACTTGTGTACAGTGCTAATGGCATCCAAATGTCAAGTGTATCCTAAGAGGCCATTATAACCATTTCCAACTAAGCTTACTAAGGATGTAATATCCCTAAACAAAGGCATAGAGTTATGCAAAGGATCATTTGGATACAATTTCCTATTAGTCCATAGATCTATATTACTATTTCCTTCCAACCTTCAAAGTTCTTTGGATATAAAAGACGTGAGATATGATTTTCTTTTCTCACTTAATGGCTCATACTCGCAACGATCAATCTCAACATACAGGTGATATGCCTCTCTCTTGTATCTCTTTGATGATGATTTGGACACCGCTGTCTCCCTTTGTGATGTTGATACCATCCTAGACATATCCATTTGTGGTGTTGATTTTTCCCTAGCTATCCTTGTTGATTCCACCATGGCCATCTCCATTTGTGATGTTGATTCATCTACATCCATCTTTGTTTGTGATGTTTGTGAAGTTGCTTTCAAAAAAATGAGGGAAAATACATGGAAAACTTCCAAATGTAATTTGGTGGGCACAACTCAAGGCTTCATGTAGCCTTTTGGCTCATCTTTTGATAAAAAGAGACTATGTCATTAAGTCCAATCAATTCAGACATGAGCTATCAAGATTTGAGTATTGGGCACATAATTCTAAGAATTGACTAAGACTAATTGACAACTTCAAGGCTATGGGCTAATTTGTGTATTTTAGAAAAAAGAAAAAAATCTTGAAAATTTTAAATTATTAGCCATTTTTATTGCTCTTTGAATTACCTCCCTCTATGTTGAGGTGGAATTTCTTACAAGCCTCAAACTTGAGTCCAAATCTCCCCTAATGCACTACTAAGTTGTATACTACACTTCTCACACACATCCATTGCACTTACATACTCACTATACTAGTTACTTTGGTCACATCACAAAACACATTCAAATGCTCCACTCTCCATCACACACATAATACACTCACTTCAGGATACAACCCACAACCGACTCACATTGTAAGCATTGTGCACTACTAATACATGTGACATACCACATACTACCCACAAACACATTCATGCACTCAATCCACATATATGTAAAACATGCACACACACATACATTTCATTCCACGTTGTATAACACATGTGACACACACCATAGACACCACACACACACATGATAGATACACTCATCACTATACTTGCACTCAAACCCATATGTCCACTCACTTTGCACATAGGGCACTCTACTTCACCACATGCACCATGCACTTTACCGCAATTTGAGCACAACAAAGAATGCATAAAGCTACACACCACACCCACGTTCTTAACACACAAATTGAAATAGCCTAGTAGCATGTGACACTAACACATAGATATTGCACACATCAAACCTAGTGGCTCTATGGAGGATGTGACATGTGCTACTTCCCTACTTTAGTTGAAACTGAGCAAACAATAATTGCAAATTGCCCATGGGTTGCAAGCTAGTTAATGAGGCAAAAGCTCATGTTTGTTGTGATGAATGCATGGATAATAGTCACACATAATAACAATGGATGGATAATAGGCAAATGGACTTGTTTCTTCCCCCCATTTCATGATGACTAGCATCCTAGCCCCCAACCACCTACTTGCTCTATGGTGGTCGTGATACTACGCAATATACCCAAACTTTGTATGAGACTAAAGTTGAAAACTAATTATAATATGGTTGATGTTTGCCAAGGATTGCATGTTGTCCTAATGGGGAAAAAGCTCATACTTGACATAATTAGTGCATTTAATCTTCATCCTAGATATCTTCCATTTAATCTTACCAACATCCATTCATATTCGAAGCCATGGAGCTTAAAGATCCAGATAATCACTTGACTAAATGTGACTATAATTATGCTCATTATGTAACTAAAAATGAGGGAGATCCTTAACTTTTATGGTAAAGAAATCACCCTCTATTTCAATGCTCTTAGTCCATTAAGCCTTGATATGGCTCAAAGTCATCCTAGGGGTATCTTTTTCCTTACAATATTCCACACTAGGATTGTCAACTATTGCAAGACATGCAAAAAATTGCTTTATGGTGATTGGTGAATTGTGGAATGCCATATTATCACAAGTCTAAGCTAGCTATATTCTAAGATGCAATACATAGCTTATCTAAGTAGCTTTGACAAGATTGTAATCCAAAGTATGAGTCTTTACTATACAGTATGAGTCATGCTATAGTTCTAGCTTTCTACCATGCAACTTATACTTATTGATGTTGACAGGATGGTGCTACAAGAAACACTAATTTTACTACTTTTTAGTGGATAGATCTTGACCCCTAAACTTGTGGATTACACAAAATTATACCACATATCTTAGAATACATCAAAGGTTTGTACCATGGGACTACCTCTATATTGGGAGGTAGTCCCCTCTGGCCTACCTCCCCCTAAACATAGCTCCTACATATGTTATGGTATGAGATGTTTGGTGGGGATACCCCTTTTTGCACATACTAGATATATTGCACAAAGATATATTGTTCTCAGCAAAATGACTTGGTCTTTGCCACACATGGAGTATGTAGAACATACATGGTGTATTATGTTTCATACCACATGCCATAGATCCAAGATGAGATTGCCTCGTGAATATTATTACCATGCAATGATGATGGCAACCACATTCTATGTATTTACTCTTGAGTTTGTGATGTGATTAATACTCCTTACTTGATCACTATTCTTGAGGATGGAAGTAGATTTATACCAAGTGAAACCTCCTTACTATAACATATCATTTCTGTTATGAAGGCATTGTTTTGATATATAAAGTAATGCACGCACTGTTTTACGAGCGGGCATGGAACTTAGCCCCATGTGTAACCACCCTGATTAGCCTCAAGGAATTTATCCCTATGTGTAACCGCCCTGATTATCAAGGCTAATTAATACACCATATTGTTGATACTGGCCCGTGTGAACTGGCCATTGAGATAGTGAGTGGAAACAGTATGTAAATTCAATTCTTTGACCAATTTTGCAGAAATAAAATCATGTGTGCTCCCATCATCATGTAAAACAGTTTTTATTTACCATACACAAGACATTTTATCATTGATAAAGAATGGGGATTTGGTATACCTAGTAAAGTATCTGAAGTAGTGCCGATATCGTCATCATCTTCCGTAAAATCTGGCATTTCTTCATGGTCTTCATCTTCAGTCACTCCCAAGTAGTTGATGTGAACAGTTGGCTTTTTGGATATACCCAAAAATTGTTGTCGATACCACTTACAAGTTTACAATGAAGGTCCTCAAATGCCAAAAATCACACACGGAAAGGCCTAAAGGGTCTATTTGCAGTATATAGAATGTTCTTCTTCCTACTCACCAAGTTTCACTGCAATTGGAGATTGTAGGTCTACTAGCCTCAAGAGCCTCCTACCTTACAAACTCCATCGTAGGGAACATGACATTCATAGGTAATAAAGCATCTTAACAATATACCAACTGAAAAGGGGTGAATCTTGTACTTGTCTTTTGCATTGTTCTACAAGCTGAGAGCGAAGTTTTGAGCCTAGGATGTACCTAAAATTTGACAAAAAATCCAGAATTTAGGGGAAAAATATTTAACATCGAAGGCGGCGGCTGCAGCTAGGACGATTTTAAGCACCAAGTGAAAGACAGCTTTTAAAAGGCGCTCGAGTGACACTTGTGGATTTTTGATAATTTTTCTGACTATAGTACGGGATGTTAGGAGTTGCTAGTCAGTGTGGGATGTCAAGACAGACGTGCAAGATTTTTCAGAGGCTGAAACGGAGCCCGGAAGAGGAAGTGGCCACAAATTGGCCAAGATACGAAAGGGTGGACACAACTTGGACCAAAGGAGAGTGCCCTTTGGGACCTTTAACCCCCCCCCCCCCCCCCCCCTTAATTTTTTGATGAAAGAACATGGAGAAAATGTGAAGACATGGCGTGCAGATGGTGCCAATTTTTGCGCCCTCATCCTCATGGATGATGATTCCAGGCTATGAGCAACCTATGCAACTGACATTGGGCCTCAACTTCTCCCTCTTGGCTGATGATATCGCCGGTTTTCGTGCGAGGAATGGCTGTCTGGATGAAGAGATCAGATTCTAATCTTTCTCTCTCCTCCCTCTCTCTCTCTCCTCTATGGGCTGTTCATGTGTACCATCTTGATGAAGGAACCGGGGAGGGAGAATGAAGGAAATGGTGATGGAGATTGATGGAGATGCTGAAGATTGAAGTGTAGCATTGGATTGAGAGCAATGGAGGCTCCATTTGCTGGTTATGCAGTCATTCAAGGCATCTCAGGTTACGTAAAAACACGATATGACCATTTTTATGAAGAAAATGAAGGATTTTTTATAGTTTATGATGATAATTATGTTCTTATTGGATGAAAATTTGTTTGTGTGCTGGTTGCATCATGAGTAAATTTTTTAAATCAGAAAATTTTGATTTTGCAATAATTTACATGCTTTATTTAATTCCCGTAAACCCAAAATACGGTTTTTAAGTGGTAAAATGGTAGTTTTTCCGTTTCAGGTGGGTAAAAGGTGTTCCCATGGGGGGAATATGAAAGATAAATTGAATATTAGTATGCTGAAGTGATTGGAACAAGAAAAATCAGAAAATAGTATATTTTATTGCCAAATAAATCAAGAAAATGGAAAAAATAGAAATTCGTCTTGGAAAAATAAGGAAAAATATAATGATTGTTTGTGAATGTATGGTAGTGGCAAAGCATGAGGTTTAGCCTCAGTTTGCCCTATCTCCTTGTCAAAGCACAAAATGAACCTCTACACCTATGCAACGAAAGCAATACCTAAACGTAGGGGGTTGGGATATTTGAATGGTGTGATTTGTGTGCTGATTGTTGCTGATTTTCTGATGCACATCATGACATAGAGGGTTTTGTATTTTAATTAAGAGGATAGTAGCATGAGTGTTGTCTCGGTGCTATCCTTACATCGCCGCAACGGGTTAGTAAATGCATTGGAAAGCCTGGTTGTGCACCACGTGTTTCTGATTTAAAATTATGTTTGGACACTTTAGAATCATCCACTTTTGCATGTGCATGATAATCATGGTATCGGAATAAAAACGACTGGATGCATAGCACCTGTTTTCAATGACAATGACCCAAGCTTGAGTGTGGAACGGCATCCTAAGCCGTAGAATAGACGTTCATTTCTTGGGGGATTATTTGGTAAGGAAACATGGTATCTCTTGGAATGCTTTTAAAATGAAAGAGTGGAGTTTGTTCGTTTGTTTTATATGTTGAGCAACGCATCAAGGGGCTAATCCCTGCGATGTAGGAGAGCTGCAGTGGGGCCGCGGTGTTTTTACTGAGAGGTTGCCTCCATGTATGTGATTATCGTGGTATTTATGGCCAATGTGTAAGGGTTCTCCCTTTGTGGAGTTTATGTAAAGGGAAATGTTGGACTACAAAACTATAAAAACTATAAACGCATAGATTAGGCTTTAGGACAGTTCGTCCTTTAGCAGCAAATAGATGCTCCTGGTCCGCGAGGTCGTGAATGTGTGTTTGTCTGTCATGAGCATGAGGTCCGGCTAGTGCCATAGCCAATGCCGGCCCATTTCAAGTCCCATTACTAGTGCGTCCTGCCGAGAGCTGCCAACAAGTGGTGGTTTTCGAATTTAGGGTTTTTAGGGACCAAAAAGTTGGCTTATGTCCTTTGACAAGGACCGTCAAGCCGAAATACAAAAAGCAGAACGTGCTGAGAGGGCTAGACGGCGGTTGGAGATTGTAAGTTGCTATTCTCCTCAAAGGAGTAGCCCGATACGCATAAGAGGTAGTGGTCTTAGTAACCCAACTACTGCACATAGTCCTTTAGGTACAGGAGGAAGCAAAAGTTCTTCCTCTCTTCCATCAAGTCAACCCACTTCAAGTGGGGGTGTGATTTGCTCAGTTCAAAATCCCATTGTCAATCCAATTGTCATCATGGCACAGCCCATTGCAATTCCTGTAGGGACGTCGGATCTGCTAGCTTTAGGAGTGCCTTTGCCTATTTTTAATGGGTTAGCCGAAGAAGATGCGGAGTTTCACATTTGTGAATTCCAAAGATTAATGTTTAATTACCGCATCCAAGATGAGGGACATCTCATGATGTTCTTTAACATGACGTTAAAAGGAAGGGCTGCGGTACGGTATCATAGCATAGAGACTGGAACCATAACCACAATCGACCAATTTTATGCAGCTTTTCGAGGAGAATATGCCCTTAAAAGAGGTGGCCAATACTGGTTGTGTGTTTTGAATGTAACACGCCAAGATCCCCATGAGAATGTGAAAGCCTATGCCAAGAAGCTTAAGGAAGTGTTTCGTAAGTTACAAACTTACATTCCTATTCCGCCAGCTGCCCAATTGCAATACTTCTTGCATGGATTGGGTTTTCAATATTCAGGTACAATTGAGTAGTGTGGCTTTGGCTGATATAGACACCGCCATCATGCGGGCAGGAGTAGAGTTGTGATTACAAACGGCCTACTCTTGTTGAATAAATCTTAATGCGGGTTTAGTACCTAGAGGCAATTTACCATTGATAAATGGAAGTCAAGTGTTGCCTATGAATAACCCTAATGGGAGAGGAAGCATGGTCCAAAATGTACCTTTGCTACCAGCTTCTCCCAGTGTGACTATGCCTATGGTTGGTCAGTTGGCTCCACCAAATGTTGGAGGCCAAGTTTCGAACCCTAATGTTCTTCCTGTGAGTCAACAACCAATGCCCAATCAAATTGTTAGGCCAATGGAATGACGGATAGATGATCAAAGCTATGAGTCGAGTGCCTCTAATGTCCTTGGCAAAGTTAAGGATATGATGAAGCACTACACTGAGACGATTTTGGAACAATATCGGCAAATAGCTGTTGACGTCAATTTCTTGAAGAAGCAGCAGAATCTGATAGGGAGTCGACGCCTTGAAGAGGGTGGTCCATCAAGATTCAGCTGTAAGTGGTGTGGCGGACAACATTTCCCTAGAAACAGTCCAAATGTTAAATGTGATATTTGTGGGAAGTCGGGCCACTTAGCCACTACCTATTGGAGTAAGATTAGTTCCCTCCAACAAGGGAGTAAACATCAAGGTCTAGTTAATCATAGAGCGCAAGGTAATAACCTCTAGCAAAATGATGGACGAAGACAAATACTGCAAAGGGGAAAGACCTCTATAGAAGAGTTGCCACATGGCAATGGAGTTAGCCTTATCGAGGTTGTACGCGTCAATGGCGCTAAAACCTCTAACCTATGAGCCGTGATAAGAGGCCAAAAGGCTAAAGAGGTTGATAAAGATAATGCAAAATCGGTCGAGAAAAACCCTAAGTAAGGGGATAAGGGGACGCAAGTCCTGAATCCTGGCATGGAAGGGGGACCTCTAAGGCCTGTTGACAAAAAAGTCGATCCTAAGAAGGATGAGGAAGTGCCAAGAAAGAAGGCAAGAGCTAAAAAAGAAGCACCAAAGCTGGTCCCGAGACCAAAAGAAAGGATGGTTTGGCGAGAAAAGAGAGCTTTGGCTAGCTATCATGATTTTGATTTAGCAAGTTCTCTTTGCGAAGTCAAACCAGATGTAAACCTCTTACAGTTGATTAAATTATCTCCAGGAGTATGCAAGGAATTCAAGAAGATCCTGTGTATTGAGTATATTGTAGAACCTTTGGGCATAGCACGAGTAGGGGAAGATTGGTTTGATCATGCTGAAAAGAATTGCCCTAGGGTTCTAGCATACGTGGATGGAATATTAGTGGAGCATACTATCGTAGACACTGGGTCCTCCGTCAATATCATGAGTTCAGAGTTGATGGAGAGGTTGGGTCTAGGCATCCAAAAAGACAACTCCACCCTTCTTAGAATGGCTGATGATAGTCTAAGGCAACCAGAAGGTTGCGTTACTAAAGTCCATGTTACAGTTGCAAGTGTAGAATGCTTCTTGGACTTTAGGGTGATAAGATTTACAGGACATCCTAGCTATCGAGTCTTGCTAGGCAGGCCTTGGATCTTATGAACAGACTACCAAGTCGATATACCCGCTGGTCGAGTGGCTCTAGGTAGAGGTGCTAATCGAGTAATAGTCGATGCTTACCCTGAGTCTCCTCAGAGTGAGAGAGCTCCTTTATCCTCTACTGAATTAGAAACAACAGATGATCCATTTGGTAGTGGGACATCATCCAGTGATGAATCTAAAGAGGAGTCCACTATAGAGTATATTTATCAGATAACCCTAAATGAGCCGATAGAGCCGCAAGATAGGATAAGAGAGGTGGATGTGATTGAGTTGGACCTTGGCATGCTGAATGATTCACAGCCAATTAAATTAGGTTCCATGCTCAGTTCAATAGAGAGGGAGGACTATGTGTCCTTGATTCAAGAATTCCGCGATATCTTTGCTTGGAGTTATGACAAGCTGAGAGGTATTCCTCCCAGCCTGGCGGTTCATACTATTCCTGTAAAAGAAGGCAGTTGTCCTGTTCGTCAGAAGGTAAGGCGTATGCCTTTTGCATTGAGGGATGGGCTGTTTGAGAAGTTACAGAAGTTACGGAAGGCTAGTTTAATCTTCCCTATACAGCACATCGAATGGTGTTCACCAGTTGTTATCAAGAAGAAGAAAAACAACCAGATCCAAGTATGTGTAGATTTTAGCGACCTATAGAACAGTGGTTGCATAGCATAAAATAGGGCCTTTTCCTAAGTGCGTGCAAAAAACTTCCGCCTCCAAAACAGGCCCCAAAATGGCCTCAAATCAAAAAAACAGGGTCACCAAGGGCTAAAGTCCTTTCCCGCAGCATATACTGCCCTCTTGCTTCACCGCGAAGGGTGTCACAACCTGAGACAATGCACTCTTGCAATTTTCAGCTGTGCTACCTGCAGAGATCTGCTCCCAAAACAGAAAATGAAAGCAACACTGCTCCTCTTACCAGAACACCACGAACTTGGTTTGCTTTCTTTATGCTTAATGCAAATCGTGTATGGCTATGTGCTCAGACAAAAGAAAAATCAGCATCGTGCATGGTGCATAAAGCATTCTTTCCATGAATTTCACTAACACGTGCTGCGTTGAAAGGAGGCACCGAGCCATGTGCTCATGCTACCATCCTCTTTATTTAAACTGTTTCCTATTTGCCAAGTGTAATGCATAAATCAAATCTTTTCTTTATCTTTAAGTGTTTCAGCCCCTCTTCATCCAACTCTTGCATTTCGCATCATTGATCGGTTGGATAGGGTTTCTATGCATTTTTCCCTTTTAAAAAATCCAATAAATACACACAAAACATACAAACGGGAACAAACCGAGGCCAACCTCATGCTTTGCCATCGTTATACATTGCATAAGCATATATATAATTTTTCCTAATTTTTCTCATTCCATTTTCTATTTTTTCCTAATTTTAAACCCATATTTCCTATTTTTGGGTATTTTTTGCTATTTTTTTAAATAAAAACTGACTAAAAAATGAAAGTTGATTGTGGGCTGTGGCCCTTAGGTTCATTGACAGCAAAAACTCAGATTTAGTTGGTGTGATATATCATATTTCTCATTTATATAGGAAAAAACCCAATTTTACCCTTAAAACGCGTGTTTTTCATGTATTTTAACACTATTTCCGGCTATGCAGTCTTATATTTTCTGATTTTCAAAGCATAAACTCATCAAACTCATGGCCAACAATATCATAATGAACTTTCATCCCATATGAACAAGGTTTCATAAAGCAAATAGCATAAAAATATCATTTTTCTTTATAAAAATAGCATTACCGCTTATTTTTATGTCTCGATTTCTTGGTCTTGATTACGAGACTGATTTCCAACATGCATTTAATTCTCAGCATCTTCAAGATTTGCACTTTCATGTCTCCATCCATCCGGAAGCAATCCGGTCTCATCCGGACAAGCTTTCCTCCACCATTCTTCATTGTCTTCTTCCACACAAGAACAGCCCCTTAAGGAAGAGAGAGGGAGGAGAGAGAAAGACTAGAATTGGCTCTCTTCATTCAGGCCACCATTGGACAGGCGAAGACAGGCGATAAGATCGGCCAAGAAGGAGAAGATCAGCCCCAAGATCGGTTGTATGGGGTACTCACAGCATGTCATCTCCATCTCCATCCATGGAGGCGCAAAAAAATGGCGTGAAGATGGCGCCCTCTTCCTCCATTATCTCTCCACGTTTTTTCATGATTCTTGATCAAAAATTTGAAGGGGGGTTAAAATGTCCCAAAGGGCACCCCTTTTGGTCTTCTCCAATGTCCACATTTTCATATATTGCCCCATTTGTGGCCATTTTCCCGTCCGGGCTCTAAATCATTAAAGCACTTGACGCTTAAAATAGGTCGAGCCGCTGCCTTCGACGTTGAATATTTTTCCCTTGATATTCGTAATTTTTAGCTATTTTTAAGCACTTATAGGCATCAAAACTTTGCTCTCATTGGTGACCACGGGATAGGGCAACTCAGCCCATCGAATCCCACGGTAGATCTGCACAAAACAACCAAAGGAAGCATCAAGCTGATACAAAATAGAGACATACTAAACCCACCACAATGCTCACCCTACCCCCTGACAAAACCAAGGCATGACATCCACAAGGAGTAGGCCTAGCATAATCTGATAAAAGGTCCGAAGCCAGTCACTAACCAATTGCTCCAACATGTCCAAACTAAAAAGAACCATCAAAGAGGTTGCCCTAAGTGGTGGTCTGAACTACCTACCTAACTAAGGACAACACAACCAGGAACTCCTACTAGGCGAGGACTCCTATAGCCTGATCAAGAGGTATTTTCTTTCAACACATTTCTTCTTTTAGGGTTTTATTTTATTGACATACTCGGGCATGTAAAAGGAGGAAGGTGAGCGTAGTGACCCAAGGAGAACATGGCATCGGCCTCAGGTCCTGTCTCGGTACCCAAGAACCTACCAAGCCCTCGCAAGGCGACACTTAATCCTTTTCTGACGCTCACTTTTATTTTCGCTCCAACCTTCCTTAATTTCTTCTTTTCTAGCAAGAAACCACCCCTAGGAAGACAAGGCATCGGCCCCAGGTCTGACTCGTCCCCAAGAACCTGTGAGGCCTTCGCAAGGCGATGATCAACTACTTATAAGTTTCCTATTCTTTTCATTTCGATTTTTATAGGGGGTTAGAACCCCTTTTTACACACCTTTGTATATATTGATTTTCTTGAAGATATTCAGGGTTCCTTTTCCTTTATCATCATTATTTTTCTTCTTATGGCAGGCTTCTCTAATGGCCTCACAACTAACAAGAACTCCTAGAACGGGTGCCTAGCAGGCTAGCAAAACAGGGTCACTAGAACTCCCTTCTAAAACAGGTCTTTCGATGTCTGGCAATGGCTTTACAGGAGGCAATGACTACTTGGGCCTCCCTCAAACATTTCTAGCCTAAACCTCGGACTTCATGCCTTGGACACCGGTCCCCATCAAGAAAAGAAAAACCCCTTAACAAGTACACAAACATATATAGCACAAAAACCATAGTACTCATAAAGGAGAGATATCACCTGAATAGGGCCACGAGAAGCTTCCTCACAACAAAAGGCTCCTTCCAAGCTCTTCTTCGAACCTGTCTAGCACAAAACTAAAATAAGAAACCATTAACCGCACCTGCACTAAACAAACAACTGGCCCTCTTGGCCTAAGGAAATAAAGCACTTCACCGCAAAACTTAATCGGCCATCTTGGCCTAATGAAATAAAATAGAATAGCACCTACATATCCCTGCCTGAAATAATACAGAAGGAGCAAAAAACAAGCTCGAAGCCCTAAACTAAATGCATAAGGTTATGACCCATCCCTCCTGCATATATAGCAAGAGGCGTACACATAATATGTTGTCTAATCAACCTATGGGTCCAGGATAATAACGGTAGATTGGTCTCGGCTACTCTTTGCATCACCCATATCAACCATCGTCTGCCGTATATTGCATGCTCTGATAACATGCCCCACAAGCGACCGGGTCCTGTTTTGTCATTGATCACAATATCCAAACTAGAACCACAGTTGAAGAAGAGGTCTTCCTCATAAGCAAGGTTTGCCAATGAATCCGCAAACTGATTCCAGTAACGTGGAATCAGCTGAAAAGACACTCTCTCAAACTCTTCAAGTAGGGTCATCGCAGTTTGATGATACATACAAAGAATGGGATTCCACACTGTGTATGTCCCATCTAGCTGATTCAAGATCAACTCGGAATCCCCTTTTACTAACAACCAACGAATACCACCTTGTTTGGCAATATGCAGTCCCATAATCAAGGCTTTATACTCCGCCATATTGTTAGTGAATCCTACCCCGAGATAAGCAGCTAACTTCATCGTAACTCTTCGTAGAGGATCTCGGATTACTACTCCAACACTCCCTTTTTTATTAGGGCCCCTGGACACTCCGTCAAAATATAATGTGTACGTCCACAATGGGTTTACACAGCTGGCCATCACGAACTCCTCTATTCGTAATTATGGTGATCAAAGTTTAGCATGTTAAGAGGATGAACTGACGGCTTCATCCCACCTTCTTCATTAAACTCAACAGGGATACTCGTCAACAGTCGTAAGCAGTGATGTGGGCAGAAGACTTTGATCTCCCACACAAAGGTTCCGTCTTCTTGCTCAATCACTTTGTATCCTTTGCTCCACCAGATGAGTTTCCCCTAATGGTATCTCTGCTCCAGATATGGGTGCTCCAAATAAGGAATTAACCGACCCATCAACCAACTTTAAGCTATTTTACATGTCTCAAATCATCCGCAGCATGGACCTGCAATGCATTTCTCCATATTAGCATACTTAGAAATAATAAGGTTTAATCTTATTAAGATTAACCTTATTTTTAAACTCTACTCCTTGTAGATCAACTAATAGAGCCGTAGACCTATCTTTCCCTAACCTGACAATCTTGTGGGGCCATCCCATTTAGGTTCCAGCTTCCCTGGAAACAACTCCCTATGGGCATCATAATAGAGGACTAATTGCCCTTTTTTAAAGTTATATTTCTTCGCTCTGAGGTCATGCAACTGCTTCATCCGACGTTTGGCTACCTCCTGGTGTAATAAGCTCTGCAATTTCAGCTCATCCAGGTGGGCTATAGTCGTGAAACGTTCAAAAAGGGAATCCTTATCTCCCAAAGAATGGTTAATTGCAAACCGTACGGTTGGCAACTCGATTTCGAGGGGTAACACACACTCTTCCCCATAAACCAATTTAAATGGAGTATGGCCGGTAGCTCGCTTGAACGTGATATTGTACGCCCATACTGCCACATACAACTTCCTGTCCCAGTCTCGTTTCTTCTTAGAGACTATTTTAGACAAGATACCCACAAGCTACTTATTAGTACTTTCGACTTGTCCATTTGCTTGCAGATTATAAGGAGTCGTTTCATTATGCTTGATTTGCCAAGCTTTAGTCAAGCTTTTGATCACTTTGTTCAAAAAATGGGTTCCATGGTCCGACACTAGTTCCTTCAGGGGACCGAAACGGTAGATAATCTGCTCTAAAAGGAAACTTGCAATCTCTTTTGCATTGTCCTCCCTCGTCGCCTGCGCTTCTGACCATTTTGTGAAATAATCAGTGGCTACTATAATGTACCTCTTTTGGGTAGTAGACGACGGGGTAATAGGACCCACAAAATCAATTCCCCACTTCTCAAATGGAAGGATAGCCATAATAGGCGTGAGTGGGCGTTTCCTATTCTCTCTACTGTCATGTCTTTGATAGGTATCACATCTCTTAACATACTCAAAGGAATCTTGGAAGATGGACCGCCACCAATACCCGTCTCATAAAGCTTTCTGCGCCGTCAACCATCCTGCGAAGTGCCCTCCACATGCAGAGTCATGACACTCCTCCAAGATGAAAGGAACCTTGTTAGGCATCACACATCGATGTAGATATCATCAACACCCTACCGATATAGTGTCTCTGCGATCAAGGAAAAATTCAATGCCTGTTGTTTGATTTTCCTCTTTTCAGACTTTGATAAACCAACTCCCGTCTCTCCTGTTGATAGATAATGCGTAATAGCAGCATACCAAGATGGGATAGAAGCTATATCAATTTTAAACATTTTCTCAATATCAGTTCCTTCAACCAAAGTCTCTTTCGGCTCCCCGAAACCCACAAGGCATTCCACAATACCCTACAACCTCGTTGGCTTACTCTTTATCTCATAATCGAACTCCTGCAAAGTGATTAACCACTTTGCCAAATGATCAGGCGGCTGTAGCTTGTTCATAATCAATCTAAGCCCTTCCACCTTCGTATAGAACACTACATTTTCATAGAGGATGTAGTGCTTGAATTTCTTAGTCCCAAAGACCATCGTAAGACACAACTTCTCCATGTAAGTATAATTGATCTCTGAAATGCCCAATTTCTGACTAGCAAAAGCTATCGGATGATACCACTTTTCCTCCTAGATTTGGGCTAAACAGTAGAGCTGATACTATGCATAGTGGCTGCTGAAAATATATAGAACACCTCGCCTCTTTTAGGTGCTTTCAAAACAGGTGCTTTTACTAGCTCCTATTTCACGTCCTTGAAAGCTACCTTACAAGGGTCGCTCCATTCAAATGAATAACTAAAGGATAATAAATTCGTTAATGGAAACGTTCTTTCTGCCAAGGCATTTATAAATCTCCGATAGTACCCTATCGACGATAGAAAGCTATGAACATCTTTTGGAGTGTGTGGTGGACTCATAGCAATTATGACCTTGATCTTTTCAAGGGTCAGTTGCTATCCCTACTGAACTGACCACGTGGCCTAGCAATAGCCCATAAGGTACTCCAAAGACACACTTCCGTGGTTAAGAGCGATACAAAATTGTCTGCAGCACTCGAAGCACTTTCTCAAAATAATCAACATCCTTTCCCTTACAGTGGCTGCCCCCAGGTCATCAATAAATACTTTCAACTCATCTGGGGAAATGTCACCAAAGGTCTTGTCTGTTGTTTGTTGCCATGATCCAGGTGCATTGCACAAACCAAAGGCCATCACATGGTATGCAAAAGTACCAAAGACCATAATAAAAGTTATTTTCAACTTGTCCTCTTCTGCAATTGCCATTTGGTTGTATCCTGCAAAGCAATCCATAAACGAATATATTTCCCTACCCGGTAATTGATCCAAAATCTGGTCAATAAATGGTAACTGGTAGTAATAATTAACCGTCTGCTTATTCAGCTCTCTAAAATCTACACATAGTCGGATCTGGTTGTTTTTCTTCTTCCTGATAACAACTGGTGAACACCACTCTGTGTGCTGAACGGGGAAGATCAAGCCAGCTTTCCGTAACTTTTGTAACTCCTCAAACAAACCGTCTCTCAATTCAAAAGGCATGCGCCTTACCTTCTAACGCACAGGTCGACTGCCTTCTTTTATAGGAATAGTATGAACAGCTAGGCTGGGAGGAATGCCTCTCAGCTCATCATAACTCCAAGCAAAGATATCACAAAATTCCTAAATCAAGGACACATAGTCCTCCCTTTCTACTGAACTGAGCATGGAACCTAATTTAATTGGCCATGAATCATTCGGCATGCCAAGGTTAACTCAATCACATCTGCATCTCTTATCCTATTTAGCGGCTCTATCGGCTCATTTAGAGTTATCTGATAAATATCCTCTGTAGTGGACCCTCTTTAGATTCATCACTGGATGACGTCTCACTACCAAATGGATCATCTGCTGTCTCTAATTCAGTAGAACATAAAGGAGCTCCCTCACTTTGAGGAGACTTAGGGTAAGCATCGACTATTACTCGATTAGCACCTCTACCTAGCACCACACGACTGGCAGATATATCAACTTGACAGTCTATTCGTAAGATCCAAGGCCTACCTAGCAAAACCCGATAGCTAGGAACGCTGCAAATCTTATCACCCTAAAGTCCAAGAAGTATTCTACACTCGCAATTGTAACATGGACCTTAGTAACGCAACATTCTGGTTGTCTTAGACTATCATCAGCCATTCTCAGAAGGGTGAAGTTGTCTTTCTGGATGCCTAGACCCAACCTCTCCACCATCAATTCTTAACTCATGATATTGACAGAGGATCCAGTGTCTACAATGGTATGTTCCACTAATATTCCATCTATATAAGCTGGAACCCTAGGGCAGTTCTTTTCAGCATGATCAAACCAATCTTCCCCTACTCGTGCTATGCCCAAGGGTTCTACAATATATCCAATACGCGGGATCTTCTTAAATTCCTTGCATACTCCTGGAGATAATTTTATCAATTGCAAGAGGTTCACATCTAGTTTAACTTCGCAAAGAGAACTTGCTAAATCAAAGTCATGATAGGTAGCCAAAGCTCTCTTTTCTCGCCAAACCATCCTCTCTTTTAGTCTTTGGACCGGTTTTGGTGCTTCTTTCTTAGCTCTTTTCTTCTTTCTTGGCACTTCCTCATCCTTTTTAGGGCTGACTTTCTTGTTAACGGGCCTTAGCAGTCCCCCTTCCATGCTAGGATTCTGGACTTGCGTCCCCTTATCCCCTTGTTTAGGGTTTGCCTCAACCAGTTTTTCCTTATCTTTGTCAACCTCTTTAGCCTTTTGGCCTCTTGTCACGGCTCTTAAGTTAGAGGTTTCAGCATCATGGACTCGTACAACCTCAATAAGGCTGACTCCATTGCCTTGTGGCAACTCTTTTATAGTTTTTTTCCCCCTCTGCAATATTTGTCTCGGTGCATCATTCTGCTGCAAGTTATTTCCTTGTGCTCTATGATTCACAGGGCCTAGCTATTTACTCCCTTGTTGGAGAGAACTAATCTTACTCCAACAGGTAGTAGCTAAATGGCCCGACTTCCCACAAATGTCACATTTCACATTTGGACAGTTTCTGGGGAAGTGTTGTCCACCACACCATTTACAACTGAATCTAGAGGGTCCACCCTCTTCAGGGCGTCAACTCCCTATCAGATTTTGTTGCTTCTTCAAGAAATTAACGTCAAAGGCTATTTGTCAATATTGTTTAGAAATCATATCGGTATAATGCTTCATCATATCCTTGACTTCGCTAAGGACATTAGATGCACTCGACTCGTAGCCTCGATCGTCAACCCGTTGTTCCATTGGCCTAACAATCTGATTTGGCATTCGCTGTTGACCCACATGAACAACATTAGAATTCGAAACTCGGCCTCCAACATTTGGTGCAGCCAACTGACTTGCCATAGGCATAGTCACACTGGGAGGAGCTGGCAGTAAAGGTACATTCTGAACCACGCTCCCCCTCCCATTAGGGTTAGTCATAGACATCCCTTGACTTCCATTCGTCAATGATGGATTGCCGCTAGGTACTAAACCCCCATTAACATTCATTTGAGAGGATTAGGCCGTTTGTAATCATGCTTCTACTCCCTCTGCCCGCGTAATAGCAATGTCTATGTCTGCCAAGGCCACACTGCTCAATTGTACTTGGATATTAAAATCCAACCCATGCAAAAAGTATTGCAATTGGGCAGTCGGCGGAATGGGAATGTAAGTTTGCAACTTACGAAATACTTCCTTCAACTTCTTAGCATATGCTTTCACATTCTCATGAGGATCTTGGCGCGTTACATTCAAGACCTGCAACCAATATTGGCCACCTCTTTCAGGGGCATATTCCGCTCGGAAAGCTGCATAGAATTGATGAATGGTGGTTATGGTTCCAAACTCTATGCTGTGATACCATACTGCAGCCCTTCCTTTTAACGTCATATTGAAGAACATCATGAGATGTCCCTTGTCTTGGATACGATAATTGAACATCAATCTTTGAAATTCACAAATGTAAAATTCTGCATCCTCTTCCGCTAACCCATTAAAAATGGGCAAGGGAACTCCTAAGGCTGCTAAATTCGGCGTCCTTGTAGGAATTGCAATAGGCTATGCCATGGTGACAATTGGATTAGGAGTAGGAGCTTGAACTGACGGATTCACATCCCCACTTGAAGTGGGTAGACTTGGTGGAGAAGAGGAAGAACTTATGCTTCCTCCTGCACCTAATGGAATATATGGAGCAGTTGGGTGACTAAGACCACTGCTTCTTATATGTACTGGGCTACTCCTTTGAGGAGAATAACGGCTTACGATCTCTAACCACCGCCTACCCCTCTTAGCACGTTCTGCTCTTTGGATTTCGGCTTGACGGTCCTTGTCAGAGGACATAAACCAACTTTCTTTTGGTCCCTAGAAACCCTAGATCTGAAAACCACCACTTATAGGTGGCTCCCGGTAGATGCACCACTGATGGGACCTAAAATGGGCCAGCACTGGCTATAGCACTAGCCGGGCCTCATGCTCATGACACACAAACACCCTTACGGCCTCGTGGACCAAGAGCGTCAATCTAATGCTGAAGGACAAACTGCCCTAAAGCTTACTTCATGCGTTTATAGTTTATAGTCCAACATTTCCCTAAAACTCCTCAAAGGGAGATCCCAAAGTACTTAGGCATAATGGCTCGTCACACACATATAGGAGGCACTCCACCGACTAATAGTCGGAGCCCCACTGCAGCTCTCCTACATCTCAAGGATTGGCCCTTTGATGCGCTGCTAGACATATAACACATATGAGCATCAACTCCTCTCAAGGTACCAATATTTTACATTCCAGGATGTACCATTCCTCAAAACAATTTTCCTTTTAGGACCCAACGACTAACCTGCAGCTTGGGACGTCCTCTCATGCTCATTGTTGGTCACAACCTAAGGAAGACAGGTGCCATGCATCCAGGAGGTTTTTCTGATACCTTTTAATTATTATGCTTAATGCAAATCGTGTATGGCTATGTGCTCAGACAAAAGAAAAATCAGCATCGTGCATGGTGCATATAGCATTCTTTCCATGAATTTCACTAACGCGTGCTGCGTTGAAAGGAGGCACCGAGCCATGTGCTCATGCTACCATCCTCTTTATTTAAACTGTTTCCTATTTGCCAAGTGTAATGCATAAATCAAATCTTTTATTTATCTTTCAATGTTTTAGCCCCTCTTCATCCAACTCTTGCATTTCGCATCATTGATCAGTTGGATAGGGTTTCTATGCATTTTTCCCTTTTAAAAAACCTAATAAATACACACAAAACATAGAAACGGGGATAAACCAAGGCCAACCTCATGCTTTGCCATCGTTATACATTGCACAAACATAGATATAATTTTCCCTAATTTTTCTCAGCCCATTTTTCATTTTTTCCTAATTTTAAACCCATATTTCTTATTTTTTGGGTATTTTTTCCTTTTTTTAATAAAAAATGGCTGAAAATGAAAGTCGATTGTGGGCTGTGGCCCTTAGGTTCATTGACAGCGAAAACTCAGATTTAGTTGGTGTGACATATCATATTTCTCATTTATATAGCAAAAAATCCAATTTTACCCTTAGAATGTGTGTTTTTCATGTATTATTTCATATGAACAAGGTTTCATAAAGCAAATAGCATAAAAATATCATTTTTCTTTATAAAAATATCATTACCGCTTATTTTCATGTCTCGATTTCTTGGTCTTGATTACGATACTGATTTCCAACATGCATTTAATGCTCAGCATCTTCAAGAACAGCACTCTTCATGTCTTCATCCATCTGGAAGCAATCCGGTCTCATCCGAACAAGCTTTCCTCCACCATTCTTCATTGTCTTCTTCCACACAAGAACAGCCCCTTAAGGGAGAGAGAGGGAGGAGAGAGAAAGACTAGAATTGGCTCTCTTCATTCAGGCCACCATTGGACGGGCAAAGACAGGTGATAAGATTGGCCAAGAAGGAGAAGATCAGCCCCAAGATCGGTTGTATGGGGTACTCACAGCCTGTCATCTCCATCTCCATCCATGGAGGCGCAAAAAAATGGCATGAAGATGGTGCCCTCTTCCTCCATTCTCTCTCCACGTTTTTTCATGCTTCTTGATCAAAAATTTAAAGGGGGGGTTAAAATGTCCCAAAGGGCACCCCTTTTGGTCTTCTACAATGTCCACCTTTTTATATCTTGCCCCATTTGTGGACATTTCCCCATCCGGGCTCCAAATCGAGTGCTGTAAATTTTTATGTGTCTGGCTTGACATTCCGCATCAGCTGGCAACTCTTGACAACCCGCACGGTAGTTTGAAAAATTATCAAAAATCAACAAGTGTCGCTCGGGCACCTTTAAAGCACTTGACGCTTAAAATCGTCCTAGGTCAAGCCGCCACCTTCGACGTTGAATATTTTTCCCTTGATATTCGTAATTTTTAGTTATTTTTAAGCACTTCTCGGCATCAAAACTCCCCTCTCAATTTGTAAATAATAGATTTATGTTCCACTTTGGACATAATCCCGCACACTTTTTTTTATATCCCAGCTCTGATGTAGGAAATCCATACATTTCTCTGATTTGCATATGAACATTGATGTTTTTTTTTTAACTTCCTCATCATTTAAAACATCCACAAAAATATGTAATGGCATGAAGATTGTGATCTTCACTTGTTTGCCAGCTACATAAGGCCATATTTGTACAACTGCTCAGGACTGTGAATGGCATCAAAGATTCCAAGTATGCTTTTTATAGGTTGCCAGTATTCAAGGTTTGTTGGATATGTATCTACAACCCTAAAGAGACTCTAGTAAATTCCTAAAACATAAAAACTTGGTTTGAAGCCTATTGACAATTTTTGAACTTACAATTTGGTCTATGGCATGGCTGTTGGGGGTAAAGGCGGCTTTGCCTAGCCACCCATGTATTACTACACTAACAGTACCTATCACTGCACACTACATGTGGTGGGTGCCCATCACTGTCGCTTTATTCTTTATTCTTTTAGTGATACTTTGACTAAAGGAAGGCCCGGTTACACATTGTGACTGTTGGAGTTCCCATTTGGTCACTCTCTCTTTCTTGCTCTTGCTCTCCCACCATAGCTCTTCCAACCAAGCTTCGATTCTGCTCTCCTTTCAACTGGTATCAGAGCATGGATTCATGACTACTCAAGCTTGGTTTGTGGAGTCTTTAGCTTCCTATCAATTACCTACACTCATTGGGTCTCCTTCCCAATAGCCATAGTCGACTCTCTCGAGCTCCTATCACTCCCTAACTTCCCGAGCACCTTCCCGACCCCTTTGGGAACCCTCAAGGCATTGTATCACATGTATTTCTTCATTTTCTTTAGGGTTTCATGCTGGTTACATGTCTACAAGCCTCAAAAGAGGAAGGGGTAGCACATTGAAGCTCTGATTCTCTATATCTTGGCATAGACCTCTTGGGGATGCTTGAGGCTTGTTGTGTGCCTTCTTTGGCACCCCTTGGAGCTTCCTTACTATCGTGACTAGCACAACAACAGTAGCAGAAGCCATCAACAGATTAGCGTGATTTGTGCCTCATCTACAGGCCCCTTGGACGGCTCATCTCCCGCTCTGCTAAAGGTCATGCCTTGCTTCCTAGATCATTGTGGCACCCTTGGCATTGATGTTTGACATGCTTTGACACCTCTCGAGTCATGGACATTGATATGAGGTCCTCTAGCACTATTTTGAAATAGTTTACAATAGCTTACAAACATTAAATGTCAATGTTACACTAGCAGTTGATGCCTATGATTGTTTGGTACTTCCTAGTTAAGTGGTTTGATACCTATCGATGATCGATTGTTGGGGGATGCAATACATATGTATAGCCACGATCTTGGACTGATTTTTGGGCTGAAAAATCTCAGTTTTGAATAGTAAATCACAGTTGTACAACAGTGGGCTGAAGCCTATTACTTCATGTTTGCTTATGCCTCTTGGAATCGGGACATGCTTTGGAGATACACACTGATGTAGTGACTCTCGGAGATCGACATAGAGCTTGGATTTTCTCTCAAATCATTGGTTGATCTTGAGCTCGCTTTGCATAGCATTTGGATCTCTATCTTTGATGTACTTATGGCATGTACTTTACTTATGTCTGACCGGTCTTGACATGCTTGGCCTATGCCACTACTACATGCCTGTTACATTGTCTGGAGTTGGATGCTATTGAGCCTTACTTTGGCTTGACATTTGATTTTGTCCAGAGCTTACTTTGGCTATTTCTCGGCTTGCCAAAGTTACAGTTTGGATGTACTTGATGTCTATGAATGCTATGTACAGATGCTACACGGCCTATATGCTCATGAGGTCTTATTGATGCTTGATCTTGGATATTTTGGCACTGGTGCTATCATATGCCCTTGTTGAGTTTCTTTGCTTGATATTTACAGCTTTTGTGCTAGTGGGAGCGTCCTGATATGCTTGACAAACATTGAGCAGTTGGTCTATGCTACTTGAGCATTTGGATACTTGAGATTGGGATCTTCACTTGGATGTTGCATGGTTGATATGCCATGGTCCTCAAAGATGTACTTGGGCTGATTTGGGCTTTGCACTCCCTAAGCATACACCTCTTTGTGTCATGCCTTGCTAGTGTTGTGTACACTTTGCCCTATTACATAGGGGGTGTGGCAGCTTACTGATACATTCTTTTGACATGCTTGGGTGTTTTCTCAATGTTCGTATGACTATCTCTTGTTGATGTATGCCCGCTTGATGTTGGTTATGCTTTGACAGTCGTGGTTGACTTGGTGCATTCATTTTGCCTACAATTTGCTCTCATTGTACCTGGCTGTAATTTATTATAGCAAGTAGTTATGCATGGACTGACGTGGATTTTTTCATGTTGAATCATCCTAATTTTATGTGCTTTTGATGGTACTTGGTGGGCAACATCATTAGCTATCAGTTCGTGGTCATTTTGCCTTGGTTCTGGTGGTATTTTGTCTATTTACAGCAGAAAATAGCAAGCAGTTTTGAACTTTCTGCACCATTTTGGACTGCAGTATGGTATCTTCTTCCACTGATAGTGCTATCTTCAACATCAATAAGCTTGATGGTATGAATTATGCCTATTGGAAGAGCCAAGTTTGGTAGATATTGATATAGAAATCTCAGACTAAGCCACTAAGGATGCATGGTGAGTAGCCTGGTGATGGGACCCAAAATGCGCAGGCACTGACTATAAAGCACTAGCCGGACCTCATGCTCTCAACAGATAACCCCACCACATGGCCTCACGGGCCAGGAGCATCTGTCAAGGGATACACTATCCTAAACACTAATCACTGCGCATTTATAGTTTGTAATCCAACGGCTATTCCCTTTCTTGTCTCCTCAGAGGAAGATTATACATATGATGGCAATAAATACCACATGTTACTGACATAATGGCACCCCACCGGCGGCGGCTGATTGCCATGGCCCTACTGCAGCTCTCCTACATCTTGGGGATTGGCCCCTCGATGCACTGCTTCCATACATAGACACATTCGAAACAAACTCTCCTCTTAGTGCCAATATATTTAGCATTCTAGAAATGCACTTATCCATCCCCTTTAACCCACCGTCTAGGCCTACAGTCGGGTTGCTCACTCTCTCTACATGGGTCAAGTCCTAGAGAAACCAAGTGCTATGCATCCAGGAGCTTGTCATTGATACCATTTAATGATGTTTGATGCAAATGTGTATATGATTAAGTGCTCAAACAATTGAAAAACAGCCTCGTGCATTGTGCAAATCCATTCTTTTCATGTTTCCATACACTAACGCGTAATTGCTGCAATGAGAGAATACATCGAGTCTTACACTTGTGATGTACTTTCCTTTTTTAAACTTAACATCATCCTATATGAATAATGCAACAAATACATCAAACTTTCTATTATATTTCAGTACCTCCCTACCGTTTAGAGTTTTGCTTGCAGTGATAGGTAAAAGGGTAATTTCATGTGTATTTCGTACGAAATAAGCAGTAAATACTCACAAAAACATATAAATGGAGATAACCTGAGGCAAACCCTCATGCTTTATCCTCATTATACACTCACAGACACATCCATAATTTTCCATAATTTTCCTCGTCCGTTCCCTATTTTTCCCCCTTTTAAAAAGCAAGTTTTTCTATTTTTCCTTATTTATTATCAATAAAAATGGAAGAAAATGAGCATTATTTCAAAGCTCTGGCTCTTGAGTCTTTAAATAGTAAACATGTAGATTTTAGTGGTGTTTTGTTTCATGCTTTTTCGATTTTAAGCCCAAAAATCCCATTTTTAACTCTAAAAACCATGCTTTTTGGGTTTTTTCCATTTATTTTCCACACTTTAAGTGTATATTTTCTGAGTTTTTTAATTATGAAAGAATAAAACCAACAACAACATGTCCATCAATTTTCAGTCCATATGAACATTGCTAACCTCATCAAATGCGAAAAAGAGTCATTTTCTTTGTAAAAATGTCATTACCGTGTATTTTTTATTATTTCGGGTTTTGAAACTTGTTGCGGGTCTGCAAACCAGGCCCCATTTGATGCTCAGCCCACCTCCACACTGCCATCTTCAGTCCACCTTCGGTTTGGAAGCAATCTGGTACCATGCAGAATGAGCATTCACCAACCAGGCTTCATTCTTCTTCTTCACACGTACGAACTACCCCTTGCAGAGAGAGAGGGAGGAGAGAGAAAGACTAAAAAAATGAGATTTTTAAATTCTCCATTAAAAGGACAAGCTTGCAGCCACCTGGTTCCTCTCCCTGCCCTGATTGAGAATCTCCATCTCTCTCTCTCCAAACAGGTTTGAATCGGAGAGGCAACGAGCAAAAATGAGGAGGCGCATTGATGCTTCCCTCTGTTCGACAGTTTTTGCATTAGTTTCAAGGCTGTTATTAAGCCTAAGGTTTTAAAACATTAAAATAACCGGTTCATCTTTTTGTGTTCACACTGTCCCACAAGTGGATTTTTCAATTTTGAAGGCCCAAACGAACTCCGATTTGCAATCCGATTGGACAAGCGGCTTTGTAGCGTTGAATTTCATCAAGTCTCTCCCACGCACTTTATAGCTTCTCGATCCGGTAGTTGCTTTATAACACCGAACCTTGCGGGGATTAAATGGAGGGTCAAACGACCTCCGATTGATGAACCGAGACTTGTGTTGGATTCCTGATGTCGAAATGCATTTAGGAAAACTCTAGCTCGGCTATCCGCCACCGTTTTATTTTTCATGAAAATTGACTCTTTAACACCTTTCAGGCACTTTTCGGCTCCAAAACGAGCTTCAACGCTTCAAGAACGGGTCCATATCGGGTCCTAAAATCTAGCTCTCATTGGAAACCATGGGATAGGGCGACTCAGCCCGCGTCGAATCCCACAAATGAATCTGCACATAAATATAACCACAAAGAGCATCAAGCTGATACAAAATAGATACACAACAAAACACATCACAGCTCTAACCCTATCCCCTTGTCAAAACCAAGGCATGAAATCCATGAGAAGTAGGCCTAGCATAATCTGACAGAAAGTCGAAAGCTAGCCACTAACCAACTACACCAACACAACCAAGCTAACAAGAACCATCAAAGAGGTCATCCTCAGTGGTGGTCTGAACTACCTATCAAACTAAGGACAACTCAACTAGGAGCTCCTACTAAGTGAGGACTCCTATAGCCGGATCAACAAATATTATCTTTTAGCACATTGGGTCTTTAGCCTCTTACTTTCCATACTCGGGCATGTAAAAAGGAGAGAGTTGAGCGTAGTAACCCAAGGAGAGCAAGGCATCGGCCTTAGGTCCTGTCTCAGTACCCAAGAACCTCCCAAGCCCGTGCAAGGCGACACTTAATCCTTTTCTAACGCTCACTTTTATTTTTTCTCCAATCTTATTTTATTCTTATGTTTCTAGCTAGAAGCCACACCTAGGAAGACAAGGCATCAGCCCCGGGTCTGACTCGTCCCTATGAACCTACCAGGCCTTCACAAGGCGATAAACAACAACTCAAATATTTTTTCGTTCTTTTCATTTCTATTTTTATAGGGGTTAGAACCCCTTTTTACACAGCTCCGTATATTCATATATTGTCTTTCAGATATTTAGGGTTTGTCTCTTTCTATCATTATTTTAGTAGGCTTCTCTAACTACCTCACAACTAATAGGAATTCCCTGAACACCCGCCTAGCAGGTCAGCAGAATAAGGTCACTAGAATTCCCATCTAAAACAGGTCTTACAATGCCTGACAATGCCTTGCGGGAGGCAATGACTACTCAGACCTCCCCCAGATGTACAGAGCCTAATGTTGGGACTTCATGCCTCAATTGTCGGTCCCCACCAAACAAAAGAAAGTAACCCTTACATACACATATATCATTAATCGCTTAAGAGAAAAGACTCGAAAAGGGGACGAAACCACCTAGTAGAAGCTCCTTCATAGCAAAGGCTCCCTCCAGCGACTTCAGTGAACTGTATGATGCAATCACTATAACAAAAACCCATTAACTGTACCTACACCAAACAGACGAATGGCCCTCTTGGCCTAAAGAAATAGCACATTTCACTGCAAACTAGCTGGCCCTCCTGGCCTAAGGAAATAGATCATTAAAACCTGAAAACAATTGGCCCTCTTGGCCTAAGCAAACTTGCTCATATAGATCCCTCCTTGGAAGAATGCAGGTATACAAACACACGCTCCATTCCAAGGGGAAAGACAGGGTGCTCAGCCCTAAACTAAATGCATCAAGTTATGACACATTCCTCCTGCATATACAGTAAGAGGCATATGCATAACATATCATCGAATCAACCTATGGGTCTAAGATAATAGTGGTAGATGGGTCTCAGCTACTCTTCTCATTACCCATATCAACCATCACCTGCCATATAGCGTGTGGTCTGATAACATTCCCCACAAGCAACCAGGTCCCGCCTCATTATCAATAACAACATTCGGACTAGGACCACAGTTGAAAAAGAGGTCCTCCTCATAAGTAAAATTGGCTAATGAATCCGTAAACTGATTCCAAAAATGTGGAATGAGCTGAAGAGATATGCTCTCAAATTCATCAAGTATGGTTATAGCAGTTTGATGATACATACGAAGGAGAAGATTTTGGATTGTATATGTCCCATTAAGTTGATTAAAGATCAGCTGGGAATCCCCTTTTACTAACAACCACCTAATGCCACATTTCTTGGTAATATTCAATCCCATAATCAGGGCTTTATACTCCGCCATGTTGTTAGTGAATCCCACCCCGAGATAAGCAGCTAATTTCATTGTAACTCTATGTCGGGGATCTCAGATGACTACTCCAACACTTCCTTTTCTATGAGGCCCCCTGGACACTCCATCAAAGTATAACGTGTACGTCCACAAGGGGTTTACACAGCCAGTCGTCAGAAACTCCTCTATTCATAAGTATGATAATCAAAATTCAACATATTTAGAGGATGAACCGATGGCTCCATCCCACCTTCATTAAACTCAACAGGGAAGGATGCTTGTCAAGATTTGTAAACAGTGATGGTAGAAAACTTTAATCTCCCACACAAAGATACCGTCTTCTTTCTCAACCACTTTGTATCCCTTGCTCCACCAGATAAGCCTCCCTTGATGATATGTTTGCTCTAGATATGCGTGCTCCAAATAAGGGATTAATCGCCCCATCGACCAGTTTAATCTCTCTTGCAAGTCTCAAATTAGCCCCAGCATGGACTTGCAATGTATTTAGCGTATTAACATATTTAGAAATAATAAGGTTTAATCTTATTAAGATTAACCTTATTCTTAAATTCCACTCCTTGTAGATGAGCTAATAAAACCATGGATTTATTTTTACCTATCCGAACTGTCTTGTAAGGGCCATCCCATCTAGGTTCCAGCTTTATTGGAAATAGCTCCCTACGTGCATCGTAATACAAAACTAATTGCCCTTTTTTAAAGGTATACTCTTTAGATCATGCAACCGCTTCATCCGATGTTTAGCTACCTCCTGGTGCAACAAACTCTGCAATTTGAGCTCGTCCAAGTAGACTATAGTCGTAAATCACTCAAATAAGGCATCTTCATCACCCAAAGAATGATCGATTGCGAATATTATGGTCGGCAACTCAATTTCTAAGGGCAATGCACACTCCTCCCTGTAAACTAATTTGAATGGGGTGTGGCCAATGGCTCGTTTAAGCATCGTATTGTATGCCCAGACCGCCACATATAATTTTGTATCCCAGTCCCGTTTCTTTTCAAAGGCTATCTTGGATAGGATACCCACAAGCTACTTATTGGTACTTTCAACATGTCCATTGGCTTGTGGATTATAGGGGGTCATCTTGTTATGCTTAATGCTCCATGCTTCAGTCAAGCTTCTAATTATCTTATTCAAAAAGTGAGTTCCATGATCCGATACTATTTTCTTTGGGGGGCCAAAACGGTAGATGATATGCTCAAGTAGGAAACTAGCAGTCCCTTTTGCATTGTCCTGCCTCATCGCCCGTGCTTCTGACCACTTTGTAAAGTAATCAGCTACTACTATAATGTATCTTTTTTGAGTAGTAGACAACGGGGTAATAGGTCCCACAAAATCGATGCCCCACTTTTTAAATGGAAGGATAGCCATAATAGGCATAAGTGGATGCTTCCTATTCTCTCGACTATCATGTCTTTGACATGTATCACATCTCTTAACATAGTCAAATGAATCCTGGAAGATGGATGGCCACCAATAACCAGCTCGTAAACCCTTTTGTGTCGTCAACCGCCCAGCAAAGTGCCCTCCACAAGCGGAGTTATGGCACTCTTTCAAAATAAAGGGAACCTCGTCAGGCATCACACATCGACGATAGATATCATCAACACCTTGTCAATATAATGTCCCTGCGATCAAGGAAAATTTCAATGCTTGCTGTTTAATCTTCCTCTTCTCGGGTTTTGATAGAGTAGCTCCAGTCTCTCCCGTAGAAAGATAGTGCATTATAGCAGCATACCAGGAGGGAATAGATACTGTATCAATCTTAAACAATGTTTCCATGTCACTTCCTTTAGCCACAGCCTCTTTTGGCTCTCCGAAATCCACAAGACACTCGACAATGCCTTGAAGCTTCCGCGGCTTTCTCTTAATCTCGTAATCAAACTCCTGCAAAGTGACTAACCACTTTGCTAAATGATCAGGCGGCTATAACTTATTCTACAACAATCAAAGCCCTTCCACCTTCGTATAAAAACCCACCCTCTCATAAAGAATGTAGTGCCTGAACTTTTTGGTCACAAATACCATCACAAGGCACAACTTCTCCATATAGGTGTAGTTAATTTCTGATATGCCCAACTTTTGACTAGCAAAAGCTATCGGATGGTACCACTTTTCCTCTCAAATTTGGATCAAACAGCAATTGATACTATACATAGTTGTTGCTGAAAATACATAGAACATTTCACCCCTTTTTGGTGCTTTTAAAACAGGTGCTTTGGCAAGCTCCTACTTTACATCGTCAAAAGATACTTTGCAAGCATCACTCCATGAAAATTGACAATTAAAGGACAATAGGTTCATCAATGGCAATGTTCTTTCTACCAAGGCATTGATAAATCTTCAATAATACCCTACCAATGATAGAAAGCTATGCACTTCCTTTGGAGTCCGCGGTGGACTCATGGCGACTATGACCTTGATCTTTTCAGGATCAGTCACAATCCCAACGAAACTAACCGGGGGTAAAGGTGCCTCTGCCTAGCCACCCATGTATTATTACACTGACAATACCCGCCACTGCACATTGCAGGTGGCACGCACCTGTCATTGTCACTTTATTCTTTATTCTTTTAGTGAAATTTTGAATAAAGGAAGGCCCGGTCACACATTATGACTGTTGGAGTTCCCATTCGGTCTCTCTCTCTTTCTTGCTCTTGCTCCCACCATAGCTCTTCCAAGCAAGCTTCGATCCTTCTCTCCTTTTAGTGGCACATCAATAGGCCAGTTCTACAAATGCAATTCTCAGTGTATATACATATGTTGTAGAAGCATCTCCTTGATTTTTTCCCTAATCCTTTGACCTCAAAATCCTTGAATCGCCTCTTGTAGGTATAAATGAATTCATTTCCACATCATCTTCTCTTCCTTGTCTGTAACATAATCCAACTACCAATAGAGCTTGTAGTAGGAATCCACCTATTGTTGTTAAGATCAAAATTGTTGTAGATTGTGATTGCTCTGATAGAAGAGGAGGGACGTCGAGGACGTGAGGCTTCCATTGACATAGAAGATGAAGCAAAAAAAGAGGCTGAGTGTAAAGAGAGAATATAATATAAAATCTTGTGCAAAAATGAAGGGATAACACACACTTTGCTAAACTGTTTGAGTTTTTTGGAAAAACGGGAGGGATATTACACTGGTGGAAAAAATTTTGGTGTATTATTTAAGAATTTCAAGAAAATGACTAGGATACTACAAGATTGTGTGGGACTAACGTTTCTTGTGCCTCCACAAATTTATGCTCCAAAAATACCTAAAAGTTCTTCTTTTCAAAAATCTATAAAAATGAGATAAAAGACTTCAATTTTGAAAAAAGTCTATTATATCATAAAATAGTAGCTCTCCTCTTGTTCGTTGAGAGGATTTCTCTCTCTAAAACTAAAAGGCCCAAACTTGAGTCCAAATCTCCCCTAATGGCATGATATGACCAATGTGCATGTGTGATGTGACTAATGTGTGGGTGAGAGCCTTAACTAATAATAATGTGACCAATGTGCATGTGTGATGTGACTAATGCATGGGTGAGAGCCTTGATTAATAATACATGTCCCATGTGATTCGTGTGTGTGAAGTGGTCTAGAGTGTAGTGTAAGTGTTTTGTGTGTGATGACATGGTGTGTCTGATGTGGTGTGAGTGTTGTACAATGATATGGTGTGTATTTCATGGCTAAAAATTGTGTGACTAACTAATTGTGAGTGATATGACTAATGTGTGTGCACTATGTGGCTAATGTGCATGTAGTGTGTATGTATGTGTGCTTAAATAAGTGTAATTGCACCATGCATATGCATGAGCCATGAAGATCAATATGATGATGTGATGGGGCTCAATATTGTGGATGGACTTACTATGGCCGATGGGGTATATGGTTGGAGGGAAGGATATAACAAGCCTTTGGCTTATTAGATGAAGGAGAGAGACAAGAGGCTTTCAACCTATGCATCATACATTCTAATAGAGGAAAACAAAGGGGTGATGGAGAGGAACACAGGGATATATTGATGGAGGGAAGGATATACCAAGGCTTTGGCTTATTAGATGAAGGAGAGATACAAGAGGCTTTCAACCTATGCATCATACATTCTGATAGAGGAAAAGAGAGGGATGATGGAGAGGAACAAAGGGAGATAATGCCAATCAACCTGTGCTATCTAATATAATAGAAGGGATGCAATTCATAGAAGGAGATGCTTGAGAGAGAGATGAAGAAGGTGATGATGATGCAGATGATGGTCTTAGAGTCCCAATATCCTTGCTTGCTTCTTCTCTTTCCCCTCTTGCTTTTCCTCTTGCTTCTGTGTAACCATGTTAAGAAATATAGCCACTCCCCTTCTATGAGTAGAACAAAAAGTAAAGCTTCTCTTCTAAGGCAAAAGCAATATGTGGAATTCTAGCAAAAAGCAATGCAATTTTTTTAACCCATGTATTATACAACCAAGATCCCTTACTCTCTCGCACAATCAAAAAACCATTGATTTCTCAAACAAACAAGAAGATCAAACAACCAATTCCTCCATTCCACTATGAGCAAATCACGTGCTTATGTACGAAGTATTTTTTGTATGATTGTCCTGTGGTGGAGTCTTATGGTTAGTATAGAGAATTATCTGAAGTCTATGAGAATCCCAATTTTTATATTCTTTAAATATTTTTTGAATTGTAATATTTTGGAGTACCTCCATCATTTATGAGTCTCCTATTTTGTTGCATAGTAAAAGTATATGCACCTCAACTTTCTAATCTTTGATGAGTCTCCTATTTTGTTGCATAGTAAAAGTATATGCACCTCAGCTTTCTAATCTTTACCCAAACCATTCAAGGCAACTACAACCATATCATCATATTTGACCTTTGATCCAATAGAAGCAAGCTAATCAACAATGGTTTTAATTTAAGTGGTGTAAGCTTGTATGCTTTTGCCATTTCTAGTCATGTTATTAACTTGTTGTTTAAGCTAAATTTACATTGCATATATTACATTTCCATAAATTTTCGTAAAAATCTCCCATGCATTCTTTGAAGATAGACAATTAGTGATCTACATGGACATGGTATCTGATATGCATAATGAGAACCAATATAGGACTTGCTTTTTTTATCCACTATTTATAAGCTCTCTACTGCTCTCAAGGGTCAGATTTTTATTTGGCAGTTTTGGTTCAACTTCATCTCCAAAGCATAAGTCCCAATAACCTCTTCTAATTAAGAAGTTTTGCATTCAAAACTTAAGGCAAAATTCTTATCGTCCAAATTCTCTCCCACAATCTGGGTAATATTGTCTCTACTCGTATTTTCCATGATGCTACAATTAACTATTTAGAGTACTAAAGTGGCTATCCGCTTAGGCAATATCAATGCCTTCAACAATCTATAAATACCTATCTTAGTTTACTAACTATAGCTACAAATATTTCATAGCCAAGATTACAACAAGCATCAACTGCTCAAGGCATATAAGATCAAGTAAGCTAGCTATAGTTCAATTGTAGTCCACTATGAGTATGCATTTATTACTACTCAAAATGAGATAAACCAAAGTATTTGTCATAGCCAATAGTAATGTAATCAGGCTCCAAAATATCAAATGCAACTCAAATCTACAAGTCAAAGCATTCAATAAACATCCCCATATGTCTACATGACAACCAAGGTATTAACACATCCAATGGATGTACTCAACTATTATCAAACCACTTTATGCATAACCTATTCCCACATAAGTGCTGGTTGTATACTATATTATACATTAAAATGAAAGCTAAAAGTGAGCAAAATGGAAGCTCAAATCATCTCAAAAACATCTTAAGACATCACCATAGCACCCTAGTTTCAATACATGTCCATATAAGCACTAGTAGTTGCACAGATCTCATGCAAGCATGAAAGAGATCCTTTTCAAGAATAGTAACCATCATAAGGTTTGTTGTAACTAGAAACTAGCTCTAAATTGAGCAAATAATGCTGAAGGCATCAGACATTGCAATATGGAAGGATTATGGAAGCATCCAAAGTAAGTAAATAATAAATTTGCAATCATTGTCAAGCATAAATTAATATCTTCATTCCTCAACCAATGAAGTATAGAATCAAAATATCACCCAGGAGCTTCAATACATCAATGTTCACCATCCATAAGCATTTTCCAAACATTTTACTAACATCTCTAGACAAAATGAGAGTGTTATCCATTGCGGTAAACAATAGTCTACATATGTCTATATTGAATATCTCAAAATCCATGTAGAATTTGGAAAATTTTTCTTTTGCAAAGTTGTAGACGGTGTCAAAATAACTAGGAACTATGAACCATTTTTTGCAAAATCCATTTCTATAGCAAGATATGGCTGCTACAAAAATACGAGCTATTGCAGGGTTTCTCATCATAGACTAAAAGTTCACAAATTGAAGATCAAGTCCAAGTCCACAACTCAAGCTCCTTCGAAGCTAAGCTTTGATGCCATGTTCAAAGAGAGGGAGAGAGATAGACACAAGATGGAGCTATCAGAACAACAGAGGGTAGTGTACCCTCATTCTCTCACTATTGTATAAATGCAAAATAACACACCACAATGACTACATCACATACTATAATGAAGAGATAGGTTACTAACTTACCATACAAATTAACTATGATTGAGTTAGACCAACTCATTTATTATGCCATACATGATAGATAATAGCTAAAGCTGTAGCTATTACTCATGGAGACTAAGCTTGATTCTCAACAACTCTACCCCATGAATCCTCACTATATGCATCATGCCAGGGAAGAGATTAAGAAACTACAAGGGTTTACCCTATGGTACCACGTGAGTGTAAGAGAGGGGGGTTATTTAAGGGAAGGAATGTACATTTTATAAGGTAAAGTCCCATAAATAGGGGGTAGATAAGGGGTATTTTCATATATTTCTTGCACGTAGGTGACATCTACTTATTACTACTAGTGAATTCCCCATGCTTACAACCTCTTAGATAGATTTTTAGGGTATAATTAAGTACAAGTCCACCTGGATGATAGACCAAAAATTGCATTTTCCCCATTGAGCAAGGAGTCTTTGCATACATTGACATGCCATTTGGGCTAACTAATGCACTTGCAACTTTCCAAAGACTCATATACAATATCTTTAAGGACATGCTTAGGAAGTGGCTCAAGGTATTTGCAGATGACCTATGCATCCATTCTACTTAGGAGAAGTACCTTGAGAAACTCTGCCTTGTCTTTCAAAGATGTCAGTAGTATCACTCATTCATGAATCCTCTAAATTTCCAATTTTGTATAGAGCATGGCATCGACTTGGGTCATGTTTTATCCAAAAATGGAATTCCCATCAACATAGCCAAGATCAAGATTATAGTGAATCTCTCTCCACCCATAAATTCAAAGAGGATTATGTCAACTCGATGAGCATAACATGGCTTTTTTTATGAGTGTTGCTCGTCAAAAACTTATTGAGATGGCAAGCTCAACACGTGCAAACATTAATGATGGACCACCTGATTAGATGGGTCCAGTGTGTCTATAGTTACCATGTCGGTCACTATAATCCTCACATGGACATTGACTTATAAATTATTGTATTTGGTTATTACATCTATCTACAACTAGCATAATCATAGTGCCATTTGATTAGTATAGTCAATTATACACTATTTGACTTAGTAGATCACTTTTCTTTATATTATATCTTATCTATACTTTGTGTACATTTGTATTGTGTGAGAAAGAAGAAGAAGGGACCAATAAGAAAATGTTTTGGCCTCCATCTCTCTTCTTGTGTTCATGAGTGACCTTCGTCTTGTATATATGGTGCGTATTTGGTGCAACAGCTCAAGCAAGTCCCCCCCACCAAACACCATATTGGGGAATATGGAAATTTCTCATAAGTTTGAGACACGTGGTCAAATCTTTGGATTTGTCATAACTAGAATACTATAACTCCAAATCGAGCGCTCCATAGCTCAATAGATTCCATTTTTTAAGGGCTTTCCAATGATAGGTCACATCATATGGTTTTGAGAAACTTATGGGCATGTTATCTGGGTGCCACCTTTGTAGTATTCAAAAAATGGAAAAATTTGGGAGATTTCCAAACTCACTAATATTGTGTTACCATGTGATTCTTGACATGGTATCAAAGCAATGCCACACTCAGAGAGGCTAGTTTTGAAGGCTGAGGTGAAGGAAAAGAATCAAGGATTTGAGTAAGAAAGCAATGGTTAATAATCTCTCCCATTCTTCTATTCTTTGTGCATGTGGAGGCACCAAAAGCATGGCAAAGTGAAAATCTCAGATTGGTGTGAGAATTGGTGTACAAGCAGAGCACTATATATTCTGCAAGTAAGCCCTTAAGGGCTTGGCCATAGATTTTTTATTCATCTAAGGTTGGTTCAAGTCTGATTTTAGAGCCACAAGGTTGTAGACATCAGTTTCAAGGTATATTGCAATTTTGGTTGTTTTGATCGAAAGTTAATGCACATATTATAGATTAAGAAGAGGGAAACACAAGTTATCTAGGTTTGGAAAATTATACCCTAAAAATTATGCTTCTTCCTAATCTGGGTTTGGAAAATTTCACTCTTATTAGGTTTAGCATATAATTGATTCTCTTTCAACAATTTGAAAACTAAAGATAGATGTTCGCAATGCTCATTCTCATTCTTACTAAAAACCAATATATCATCAAAGAAAACAATCACACAATTCTGATACTTCAAAAATATACGATTCATCATACGATTGAATGTAACTGGTGCATTGGTCAAACCAAAAGGCATAACAAGAAATTCATAATGACCAAAATGAGTTCTAAATGTAGTCTTAAAAATGTCAGGTGTATCCAAATGTACTTGATGATATCCAAATTTGATATCTATCTTGCTAAAAACAATGGCCCCTTGTAGTTTATCCATGAGGTCATCTACCCTAGGGATCGGATATTTATTCTTAATAGTGATTTTGTTTAGGGCATGATAGTCAATGCACATCCTATAGGTATTATTTTTCTTCTTAACTAATAGGATATGTGCACCAAAAGGAGAACTACTGGGCCTAATGAGTCCTCGATTCAATAGTTCGTCAACTTGTGCTTGGATTTCTTTTTGTTCAATTTGATTGTGTCTATAAGGTGCTTTACATGGTGGTTGAGAATATGGGATTAAATCTATTTTATGGTCTTTAAGACATATAGGTGGTAAATCAGGTTGTAAATCAATAGCAAAACAATCTTAAAATTGTGAAAGAAATTGTGCATGCCTAGGATGCATATGATTTTCCTTAGCTTCAATTTCATTTACCCATACTAAATATGATTTACATTGTCTCAATGCCCATTTAGCTTGTGGGTGACTAAGCAGTGGAAAATTATCAAAGGTGTGCAATCCATGTAATGTGATTTGGTTTCCGTTAAAATGAATTTTCATGGAATGTGTGGAATAATCTATGTCAAGATTATATTTGTGACTCCAAGGCATTCCTAAAATAATATCACTAGCTTGCAAAGGCACAACCAAGAAATTTCTACGCTCAACATAATCACCGATTTTAATATCTAAATCATGCACTTCTTGTGTTCCATTGTATCTAGTGCCTAAGAATGCAGCCTTTATGCGATAATGAGTTGGAACAGTAGATAAATTCAATTCTTTTACCAACTTTGCGGAAATAAAATCATTTGTGCTTCCATCATCATGTAAAACAATATTTTTTTGACGATGCACAAAACATTTCATTGTTAATAATGAATGTGGATTTGGCATATCTGATAAAGTATCTCAAGCATCACCGATATCATCATCATCTTCACTGAAGTTTAGCATATCTTCATGGTCGTCGTCATCAGTTTCTCCCAAGTGATTGATTTAAACATCTTGCTTCTTGGACTGACAGTTCGCTACTAAGTGTCCAGGTTGATGACACTTGTAGCAAACCATAGGCTTTGCTTTGAAGACATTATTGTTAAGGGCTGAAAGTTTGGGTATATTGAGATTTGGCTAGAGGCTAGACTTAGGGTTTGAATTTTTATTTGATGGTAAAGCAGGAGGTTGAGTCCAAGGTTTACGAAAAGAATAAGGAGCAAATCCATTTTGATTGAATCTTCGAACGTTAGAATTGAATTACTTTGTACCAAAGTTACCATTAACTGAAAATTGTTTCGGTCACTTTTCTCATCCACAAATTTTATCCTCCACATCATGCGCTAAAGAAATCGCATCCTCCAAAGTCTTTGGCTTGAACATATTCACTTCCGCATAGAAGTGACCAAGCAAACTAGACATATACTTGCACTTGTGGATCACCTTACGAACATCTTCAAGCATTCAAAGTTGAAGTAAGGCACTCCAGAAATGCTCAGTGTATTGCAGGATGGATTCACGATCTCTTTGTTATAGGAGATCCCACAATTTGATAGCTTTCTCATAGAATTGAGGTGGAAGGAAATTCTACAAAAATTTATTTTGAAAGGCTTCCCAAGTAGAGGGACAATTAACACTCTTGCAAACAACAGTCCACCATAATGATGCTTTGTCTGTTAGAAGGTTAGTGACACATTTAAGTTTATCTTTTTCAACATATTGCTCTTCATGAAAATAGTCGTCAAACTGACTAATGAAAGCAAGAAACAATTTGTCATTATAGTGTCCATTAAAAGTGTCGAATTTAAATTTTCTTTTACTTATCTTGGCCTCTTTTCTAAGAGCTTGTGCATCGAGTGTCACATCAATATTACGTCAAATGATATTTTCAGGTTGCGCTCTTGATTAACAGTGGATTGTTGAAGTGTAGCCAATTGTTCTTGTAAGTTTTGACGTTCCCTTCGCTCTTCTTGAAGCTGCATCATGATTAGGTCTGATTTTTGCTCCATAGTAGGCTCTGGAAAATTGCATTTGCCCATAAAATCATCCATATTATGATCTAACATCCTGCAAGAATCTCAAACAATCTCACACACTCAAAATCTTGTTAGAAGGATGAGCGTAGCTCAAATTTGAGTTTACAAGGCTTACTTTTTTTAATAAATGGATTTTTCTTTTACGATCTTGCTTTTTTCTTAGTATACGGCAATTAAAACAGTCTTCTCCTAAGGAAAATAGTCTTCCACATAGATAGCGTATGATAGCCTACTTGATGTAAATCCATCAGCCAAGTTGTAGATGGGAATAGGGGCTTACTGAAGCTTCAAAACTAGTTCAAGAATACCATAGTGTGAATACCCACTAGATAAGAGATTGCTAATTGAAATTTAAGCCTTAGTTTAAGCTTAGTATCTTAAAGCTTTTTAAAAAGCTTAAGCAAATCGTTGGATCAACGCGCAGGACGGCAGCACATTCTTGATCGAATCGATAGCCATGAGTACATACTTCTGCCATAATTCATGAAGTTTGTGGAGTTAAATTTTTTAAGCTCTCATAAAGCTTAAGAATTCTTATCAGCATCAATTGCTTTATCTCTAAGAAAAAACGACTTGAAGAGGAGACTTTTCGAGTGGTACCCCACTCCTGAGAGAGGTCCTTCATGATCAGAGGGTATAGTAGGGGGTTCTTCACTGCCAGGAACATGCCTGTGTTGTTAGTTCATCACAAGGTAGCTTGTAGAGCCCGTTCGTTCCAAGAGCTTCACCTTCGCATGAGATGGTAAGCGATTGGAAGCTCTTGATCTCGACTTCGATCTGATACCACTGGTGTAGAGATCGAATACTGTATGCGTGCGTAGCAAATATCGAAAGGTCCCCAAAGAACAAAGAACTCTACAAACCTTCATAATTCCAAGTAAAAAGTAAAAGGGAATTTGCACGACATGAGACAGAAAGACAAATTGGATGCAATCTCCCCCCATGCCTTGTGTGAGCACTTCACAAGGCATGTATTTATAGATTTATTTATCTTTAAGCTAAAAAATAGCCCACTTTACAAATAACATGCTTTTGCTTTTGCGTTTGCTTTTTTCCAACTATAGAGTAAGGCGTTTGGGCATCCAAACGGCTATGCCCACATATAAATATCAAATAATGAAATATTTAACCGAGCATCTACGAGGATACAAGATAATAAATGTTTTGTCAAGCACTTTAATAAATAAGCATGCTTAAATGAATAGTGGTGCCACGCCTTTAGTGATAAGGTGCACACCCATCATAAATAATAATTTTTCTAGGCATTTGGATTCACATCATCGCCTGGTGCTACCCAATACTATCATTGCATGCTCTACACATCAACTGAAGCATTCACAATTGTTAAAAAATAATTAGATAAAATCCAACGAGAGTGAATACCTAGCAGTCTGTCCTAACCTTAATTTAACTCTAGTGCACACTCTAAACTCATAAAGGTCTATTAACTTAATATGCATTTTACAAAATCACCCACTATGGAATTACTTATGTGCACATTAAATTAATCTAACGCCCAAAAAGGACAAACGTCCCCACCATCAACTTCTGCGATAACTTGAATACACGTTATCGCCTAGTGCTTCCCAGTGCTACTACCGCCTACTCTACACATCAATTGAAGCATTCACAATTGTTAGAAAATAATAAAATTAAACCAACAAAAGTAAATACCTAGTAGTATTTAGCTACAAAATAAATAAATAGGTTAGAACTCTGTCCTAACCTTAATTTAATATGTGCACACTTTAAACTCATAAACGTCCATTAATTTAAATGTGCATTTTACAGAATCACCCGCTATGGAATCACCCACTTGCACATTAAATTAATGTGACACCCAAAAAGGACATGCATCCCCGTCAAATTTTTGCACAAGGAATCTACCTTGTGTACGAGCCCTGGCAAATAAATATTATTTTATGGAATCCACCGCAAAACCTCACGGAATCCACCATGGAATATGCCTCCTAGCATCATACCCCGGGGTAGGATAGCAATTGTTCTCAATTGCTATTAGCTCAATGTGGAGTAAGCAGTGAGGGGTAAGCAGTTAGGTCACTAGTGTGCATCCATTGGGCCTCTTCAACAAGATGATTTTTAAATTTCACCAAATATCTGGAATATCTACGGCCAGTTCTAGTGGTCATATAATCAGTGTCTAAAATAGTTTCAGGTTCAAGGATTTCAGTTTCTTCTTCTAACAAAGGAGGATTTTCATAGACAGAGTGGACAGATAAATGGCCTCTAAAAGGTCGTAACAAACTGATATGAAAAGTATTGTGGATTTTCCAATGTTGGGGTAGTTCTAATTTAAATGCATTGTCATTGATTTTGTGAATGATTTTGAAAGGTCTGTAAAATCTAGGGGCTAACTTTACAACAAGGTGTTTCTCAACACTTTGTAGTCTTCTCTTTTCAATACTTAACCAAACATAATCATTAACTTTGAAACTCATAGCTTTTCTTTTATTGTTAGCTTTTCTAGTATATGATTGATGGGCTTTCGCAATCATATCTTTGACTTTAGTAAAAATAGTAGCATGCATATTGGTAATATCATCAACAGCTTTAACTTTGTTTGAAATAAAGTAACAGGTATATGCAATCTATATCCATAAATGATTTCAAAAGGTGCTTTCTGTGTAGCTCTATGTGGAGTATTATTATATGCAAACTGAAGTAAATGCAAGTGTGTATCCCATGTTTGTGGTTTTGAAATTGTGTATGCACGTAAGAGATCCAAGATTGTACAGTTTGTCGCTTCTATTTGCCCATTTGTTTCAGGATGAAATGTAGATGAGAAATCAATATTTGTTCCTAACTTAGCAAACAAAGTAGTCCAAAAATTATTACAGAATCTAGAATCTTGATCAAAAATAATAACTTTTGGCAAACCATGGTTAGTGAAAATAATTTTTAGAAACAATTGAGCAGCTTGAGATGCAGTTAACGTTTTTTTGCATGGAATGAAATATGCTTGTTTGCTAAACCGATCTACAATAGTCAAAATCATATCGTGATTAAGTTGAGTGTTAGGCAAACCAGTAATAAAATCCATTGAAATATATTCCCATGGTCGTTCTGGAATTGAATTGGCATTAAGAAACCATACTGCTTACCATGGTGTCGCTTAACTCTTTGACAAATTAAACATTCAGAAGTTAGAAACATCAGATTCCATCTGTGGCCAGTAAAAATCTTCAATCAATGTACGTAAAGTGGAAATAATACCTCAATGGCCTTGATATAGGGGACAATGAATTTTGTGCAACACAAATGATCTAAATGGAACAATTACACATAATCTTTTCTCATAAAACATAAATCCATCAGCATAAGACAATGAATCAATTGGAATCGAGTTATTGGCAATTAATTTATTCCAATCAGCTTGAAAACTATGGTCTTGATCATAGGTATCTTTCATAGGAATAAGGGAATCAAAAGATATAACAGAAATATTATGAATACTTGGTCTTCTACTCAAGGCATCAACAACAACATTTTCTTTTCCAGGTTGATATTGGATAAGTGGATGAAAACTTTGAATAAAAGTAGCCCATTTCATATGACAGTCAAAGATTTGTGGCTGAGTAAGGAGGTGTTTGATACTTTGTTGGTCAATTTTAATTATGAATTCAGATCCCATTAAATAGTGTTTCCATTGACGTAAGGCATGTACTACAGCTAGCAATTCCTTATCATAGGTAGAATACTTGAGTTCAGAGGGTTGAAGCTTGCAGCTAGAGTAGGCTATGGGATGGGAATCTTGCATAAGGACAACTCCTATTCCAGATCCACTAGTGTCAATGACTACTAGGAAAAATGATCTATTAAAGTCAGGAAATTGCAATATAGGAGCATGTGTTAAGGCATGTTTTAGTAAATCAAAAGACTTTTGCTGATTTTCAGACCAATGATACATAATACCTTTCTTTAATAATTTTGTTAAAGGTAATGCAAGCAATGAAAATTTTCTCGCAAATTTTCTGTAAAAGCTAGCAAGTCCTAAGAAAGAACGTAATTCATGCATATTTTTAGGTATCAGCCAATTCAAAATTGCTTCCATCTTTTTAGGATCAACTTTAATACCTTCAGATGAAACAATATGTCCAAAGTATTCAATTTGGGTTTGGAAAAATTCACTCTTTTTAGGATTAGCATATAATTGATTCTCTTTTAATAATTTGAAAACCAAAGATAAGTGTTCATTATGCTCGTTCTCATTCTTACTGAAAATAAATGTCATCAAAGAAAACAATGACACAATGCTGATGCTTCAAAAATATGTGATTTCATCATACAACTGAATGTGGTTGGTGCATTAGTTAAACCAAAAGGCATAACAAGGAATTCATAATGTCCTAATTGAGTCCTAAATGCAGTTTTGAAAATATCAAATGATTCAATCGTACTTGATGGTATCCAGATTTAAGATCTATTTTGCTAAATATTGCAACTCCTTGTAGTTTATCCATGAGGTCCTCTACCCTAGGAATCGGATATCTATTCTTAACGGTGATCTTATTTAGGGCACGATAATCAATGCACATCCTATATAAAACTAATAGGATAGGTACACCAAATGGAGAACTACTAGGCCTAATGAGTCCCTGGGTTAACAATTCTTCAACTTGAGTTTGAATTTCTTTCTATTAAATTTGATTATGTCGATAAGGTGCTTTACTTGGTGGTTGAGAACCTAAAATTAAGTATATGATCTCCAGGACGTGTGGGTGGTAAACCAGGTGGTAAGTTAGCAGCAAAAAAATCTTTAAATTGTGAAAGAAATTGTGCGTGCCTAAGATGCATCATCTTTACTTAGTCTGGTTGATCTCTCCTTGTCTCAGCCTGCTACTGGCAGGGCTGATGAACTATAGTCCCACAATACAAGGCACAGTGCACTTACCCTTTTCTCTAGATAGATTGTAAAATAGGCGTCACATGCCAGGAGCCTTCCGCCATGTAATTTTCATTACAGAAGAGTGCATATAATCTCTACCTCTAACAACAATCTAGCACTCGCCTACCCAAGAAAGATAACTTTGTAATCAATTAGAGGCAAGATCATGGTTAGCATCACAATTAGATCAAAGAGAGTGAGAGATGGGAGAGAGTGTAACTCAATTCCCCTACCCATAAGGTAAAATCTCAGCTTTGGTCCCCATAAACTTGTGTTAGACTTGGAACTAGTCATATGCTTGTGTTTTATTTATTTTTTGCTTGAGCTAATTTGTTAACGGGTTAGTGGTTAGTGCTGGATTTTTGTGCAACTTGAGTATGTATTTCACTTTACGAAATTTGTGATCAAAGCCCTCTTGGTATCCTCATCTCCTCCTACCAACAAGAATTTCCTATGACAGGACCTTTTGCATTGTGATTGGTCCATACTCGCTGATGGCAAGCACCAAAACCCCTTGGAGTAGGTTTTATTCATGTTAACCTTAGGGACGTCTAGCGCCATCAGGAAACACTGCCTCAATCAGCGTTCTATGTCCATCAAAATACTACCTCAATTGGTGATCTATACCTGATTCTCCATCTTTATCTTGATAATTTTAAGAAAAATCAAAATCTAATTTTACAACCACAAATAGCTTACTCAAATGTATTGTTGCATACCATTTCATGCATGAACTTTAGATGCTAGTGCTATATCTCCTTCAATGTAATTCCAAACACCTTTGTCCTTTCAGAATTTTGTCATCCTCAACTTCCATGCATGATAATTATTCTTATCAAGCTTATCGCTACTAATAATTTGGTTATAGTTGTCAGATATTTTGACAAAATAGAAAACCTTGCAAAACAACCTGCATTTTGCAAGAAAGCTAATATCAAGCACACCACAACTAAATACACAGCCTTTTTATTGATTGTACAATAGTAATTGCAATTTGCAATTTGTACGCAAATGCCTTTTGTGTCTACAACCCAACACCGCTAGATGTCCAGGTTAATTGCACTTATAGCAGACTATGGATTTGGCTTTAGAAACATTATTAATAATAGCGAGAAGTTTAGGAATGTTGGGATTTGGTTGGAAAGATGGCTTAGGATTTGGATTTGTGTTTGACGGTAAAGCAGGGGGTCATCTCCAAGATTTACGGAATGAAGATGGAACAAAGCAATTTTGATTGAATCTTCGAATGTTAGAATTGAATTGCTTTGTACCGAAGTTACCATTGTTTGAGAATTGTTGTGGTCGCTTATCTCGTCCTCGAATTTTGTCTTTAGCATCATGGGCCAAGGAAATCGCATCCTCGAGAGTCGTTGGCTTGAACATGTTCACTTTCGGATGAAAGGGAGCGACGGATCGAAGGTTGGACTCGAGAGCTATGGCGGGAGAGCAAGAGAAAGAAAGGGAGAGACTAGAAATGGGAACTCCAACAGTCATAATGTGTGATCGGGCCTTCCTTTATTCAAACTGTCACTAAAAGAATAAAGAATAAAGTGACGGTGACGAGCGCCCGCCACCTACAGTGTGCAGTGGGCGGGAGAGCAAGAGCAAGAAAGGGAGAGTCTAGAAATGGGAACTCCAATAGTCACAATGTGTGACTGGGTCTTCCTTTATTCAAACTGTTACTAAAAGAATAAAGAATAAAGTGACGGTGATGGGCGCCCGCCACCTACAGTGTGCAGTGGCGGTGACTGTCAGTGTAGTAATACACGGGCGGCTAGGCAGAGGTGCCTTTACCCCTAACAACCTCCCACTTAAAGGCAAATCTGCCCTAGTGAGGAGTGAAAAGAAAAAGAAAAAAGACATTACAACATGTACACATGTACAACAAGATGAGGAAAGACGTCATCTCATCCCACGCCCATCAACCTCCTAAGGAAGGCAAAGTGCTCTGTAGAGAGGCTTTTTGTGAACAGATCTGCATGATTCTGGTCATATCTTGACCTCAACGACCCCACGTATGAGGAAAGACGTCATCTCATCCCACGCCCATCAACCTCCTAAGGAAGGCAAAGTGCTCTGTGAGAGGCTTTTCGTGAACAAATCTGTAGGATTCTGGTTAGTCGAGGTCTGCAAGATCAATAGACTTGACCTCAACGACCCCACGTATGAAGTGATACCTCACCTCAATGTGTTTCGTCTTCGCATGGAAGACCGGATTCTTGGCTAACTGAATAGCACTCATAGAATCCGAATGCAGTGTAGGGATAGCATCAATACCAAGGTCAGCAACTAAACGACCCAACCAAATGGCCTCCTTGCAAGCCTCAGTGGTGGCTGCAACGTACTCGGCCACTGTAGTAGAAAGGGCAGTGCATTTTTGCACCCTAGACATCCAAGAAACAGCACCTCCAGCATAGGTGAATACATAGCAGGAAGTGGACTTCCTACTATCTGCATGTCCTGCATAATCAGAGTCAGCGTATCCCACGACTCCTGTATCCTGGCTGCCATAGCATATACACATATCTGCAGTGCCCTTCAGGTACCTCATGATACCCTTCACGGCATCCCAATGCTTCTTGCCAGGTGTAGCCATATAGCGTGCCACAACACCAACTGCAAAGGCAATATTTGGACGAGTGGCTATCATGGCATACATAAGACTGCCCACTGCGGATGCATAGGGAATCTTGGCTATCTCGGCCCTCTGCTCATCTGTCTATGGGCAATCAACCTGTAATACCTTCACATAAGAAGGCAATGGATAGCCAATAGGCTTTACGTCCTGCATGCGAAAGTGCTCAAGGACTTTATGAATGTACTCCCTCTATGACAAGTAGAGGAGTCCCTGATGCATGTCGCATTTAATGCGCATACAAAGTATGTGAGTGGCTTGTCCCAGATCTTTCATCTCAAAGCTCTTCTTGAGCTCAGCCTTAAGAGCATCTAGCTCATCATGAGCTTTCCCCGCTATCAGCATATCATCCACATAGAGTACCAAAATCAATAAAGAACCATCATGGGCTTTCTTCGTGTAAAGACACAGATCCATAGCACTCCAGCTGTAGCTCTGTGACTGCATAAAGGCATCAAACTTATGATACCACTACGTAGGTACCTGTTTCAAGCCATAAAGACTTTTCTTCAATTTGTACACTAGGTGTTGCCTACTAGGTTCTGCAAAGCCCTTAGGCTGCTCCATATAAATCTTATCATGCAAGTCCCCATGTAAAAAAGCCTCTTGACATCCATCTGGTATAAATCCAAGTCAAGCTGAGCAACCAAAGCCAAGACTAAGCGCAGGGTGGTCATCTTAACCACAGGAGAAAAGACCTCGTCAAAGTCCACACCATGCTCCTGCTTAAAACCCTTTGCTACCAATTTAGCCTTGTATCCGGCTTGGGATGTCCAGGGGTACTTTTTAGCTTGTACACCCACTTGCATGGCAAAGCCTTCTTGCCCATAGGCAAGGAAACCAAATCCCAAGTGTCATTCTTATGCAGGGAGTCTATCTCAGATTGCATAGCCCTCTCCCAGGAGTGACTATCACCCCTGCGCATAGCCTCATCATAGGTGAAAGGCTCTCCTACATCTGTAACCAAGACATAATGCATCGAGGGTTGAAATCTATCAGGTGGAGGTCTGTCTCTAGTAGACTATCTCACGGAAGGCTCTATTGCCTGCCCAACTACCTGTCCAACACCCTGACCATGAGCATCTGCTGCAGTTGTAGGCTGTCCAACTGGCTGTGCAGAAGCTCTCGGCTCCTCCTGAAATATAACCCTGCGGATCTCAACAACTCTCTCAAGCTGCCTATGCATTTTTTCTTCATGGAAGACTACATCATGACTGCGGATGACTTTCCGTGCCTACGGATCCCAAAGATGGTAACCCATCTCGCATGCATCCCCATAACCAAGGAAAATGCATTTGAGAGAGATGTCATCAAGAGAGATGTCGTCACCCAAGCGCACAGAACCCGAAACAGTACGGTATGAATGAAACCACTCTCGGCAAGGTGTCACATGAAAGGATGCACCTGAGTCCAAGATCCAACACTGTGCATACATAGAGTGTATCTCTGTCATCTGCGAAGCACTAGAATAAGCTGTTAGGATATAATCATCATCATCAATATTCTCAGGGTGCATAACATTGATCTCTTCAATTTTAACACTAGACTTTGCAGGTACTATGTTGCAATCAGAAGACTTATCCTACACTTTGTCTTTCCCCTTATCTTTGCGCCTTTCATTGTGCAATTCATGGCATTGTGGCCTAATATGGCCCTTTTTCCCACAATGGTGACAAGTAATATCTGCATTCCTGCCATGGGATTTACTACGTGACTTCCCACGAGACTTGGACCGAGATTTCTGAGAATCCCATCCACGGCCACTACCACTGCCGTGCTTTTCATATCCATCATTCTTGCCTCTAAGTGTCATAGCATGAGACACACAAGAGGCATCCAAATTCTTACAGTTAACCTCTTCTTGCAGAAGAGCACTCTCAACATCAGATAATTTCAAGGTAGCAGTAGAGGCACATAATGCAGTGCAGATAAGAGTACCAAGCAAGAAAAGAGGAGTGACATCCTCTGCAAAAGTGATGTCATGTGAAGTCAAGTTCTTGAGTATAGCATGGAACTAGCTCAAGTAAGCAAACATAGTCACATTCTCCTTCATGCACAGATCCATAAGCTGTTTCAGCCAATACATCTGACTCGCTGGAGTTTTCTTGTCATAGAGATTTTTGATCTTTTCCCACAACTGCCATGCACTCTGTTCTTCCTCAAAGACATTATAGTGAACCTGTTCTATGAGAGACAATACAATAGTAGACGTGCATAACTCATCAAGCTCAAGCCATTCCTCATCTGGCATAGTTGCAGACGGATGCCCGCTTAACCTCAAAGGTTTGATTTGCGATTTCTGCACTAACACTTGTCAAATCTGGCTCTTCCAATAAGAGTAATTCGTACCATCAAGCTTAATGATGTTGAAAATAGCATAATCAGTGGACGAACTCGCCATAATGCAAGTTGGAAGACTATAGACTATTCAAAACTACTTGCTATTTACTGCAGAAAATGACCAAAAAATCACCAAAATAGAGAAAAAGTAGCAAAGAAAGTGGAACCAAAGCTGCTGCCCACCAAGTACTAGTGAAAGTACATCATTTCAGAGTGTTTCAGCATGAAAATTCCATGTCAGTCCATACATATATGCTTGTTGTAATAAATTTCAGATTTCAGTAAAAGAGAGCTAACTGTGCCAAAATCAGATCCCAAGGCAATCAAATACTGCCAAGACCAAAGCCGGTATCATGCGGGCATAGCATAAGCATATGACGGTCGATAAGCATGAATCCAACACCCAAGTATGTCATACAAACATCTACCAGTGAGTAGGCACACCCCCTAGGCAACGGGGCAAAGTGTTCCTGCCACCACCAAAACTTGACACAAGTAGGTATCAATTCACAAAGATATGGATCCAAAACTGAGACTTAGCTCATAAGCATACAGTGAACCAAGACATATGATGTATCATCCCAAAAGGTAAGAAGTCCCAAAGTCTCAAGTGTTTGTAACTGCTCAATAGCATGTAACTCCTCAATGCATAAAAGTACCACCTGCTCAATGTTTGATAAGCATTCAAGAATTCTCCCACTGGCACAAAAGCCGTATGTACAAGCTCAAGAGCTCAAGCCAAGGCAAGACATAGTACCAATGACATAAGTCCAAGACAATACATCAATAGTACATCCCGAATATGTAGGCGGTAGAGCATCCGCATGTAGCATCCATAAGCATGTAAGACATCAAGTACATCCCAAGATACAACTCTGGCAAGCCAATAAATAGCTCAAGTAAGCTCCGAGAATCCAAGGTCAAGCCAAGTTCGAGCTCCAGTAGCAATAGGCTCCAAACAATGTAACTAGCATGTAGTAATGGCATAGGCTAAGCATGTCAAGACCGGTCACACATAACCAACATACATACCATAAGTACATCCAAGACAGAGCATCCAAATGCTTTTCAAAGCGAACTCAAGCTCAACCAATGATCCCGAATCAAAACCAAGCTCTATGTCGAGCCCCAAGTGTCAATACATCACCATATATGTCTGAAACATAGCCCGAAAAGCATAGGCATAAGTATACATGAGTAAAATGACTTCAGCCCAACTGTGTACAGCATATAGGAGAGCTGCTGTTGTGACTGTCAATGGAGGGGGAGAGCTGCTGTTGTGACTGTCAATGCTGAAGACACATATGGGAGGGCTGCATGATTCCGCCAACTGTAAATGCTGGACCTGGGGCTGCAAAAAATGGTGGCCAAGCTTCGGAGGGGTCTGGTTAAAGCCAAGGAAGGCCTTAAACAAGCTCCAGTAAGTCTTGTTCAAAAGCAAGTGAGATATGAAGCAAGGGAGCTTCAATGGTGGCTGCCCCAATCTTGTTTACAGCCTGTGAGACCTGAGAACTGAAGTAAACCCTGAAGAAAATGATCAAATACCTCTGATGTAATGCCCTGAAGGTGCCCAACAATGCCGGGAAGGTGCTCTGGAAGCCGAGGAGTAACGGGAGCTCAAAGGAGTCGGATATGGCTGCCGGGAAGGAGACCCAATGCAAATAGGGAGTCGATGGGATGCTGAGAATGCCACGAACCAAGCTCAAGAGTCAGAAAGCAAAGCTCTGATACCAGTTTAAGGGAGCAACGGATCGAAGGTTGGACTCGAGAGCTATGGTGGGAGAGCAAGAGCAAGAAAGGGAGAGACTAGAAATGGGAACTCCAACAATCACAATGTGTGACCAAGCCTTCCTTTATTCAAATTGTCACTAAAAGAATAAGGAATAAAGTGACGGTGACGGGCGCCCGCCACCTAGAGTGTGCAATGGCGGTAACTGTCAGTGTAGTAATACACGGACGGCTAGGCAAAGGCGCCTTTACCCCCAACACCGCATAGAAATGACCAAGCGAACTAGACAAACTTGCGCTTATGGGTCACCTCACGTACATCTTCGAGCATTCGAAGTTGCAATAAAGCATTCCAAAAACCCTCGGTATATTATGAAATAGGCTCGCGATCTCTTCGTTGTAGAATATCTCACTGTTTGATTGCTTTTTTGTGGAATTGAAGTGGAAGAAAATTCTGTAAAATTTTCTTTTGAAAAGTCTCCCAAGTAGTAGGACAATCAATGCTTCTGTGGACAACAGTCCACCATAGTGATGCTCTATCTACTAAATGATTAGTGACACACTTAATTTTGTCTTTTTCGGCATACTGCTCTTCATGGGAATAATCATCAAATTGACTGATAAAAGCAAGAACAGTCTTTCCATCGCATAACTCATTGAAAGTACGAAATTTGAAATTTCTTTTACTTGTCTTGGCTTCTTTCCGAATAGATTGTGCTTCAAGTGTCGCATCAATCATGTGACGTATAACATCTTCATGTTGCGGTCCATCTTGATCAGCAGTAGATCGTTGAAGACTGGCCAATTGAGCTTGCAAAGTTTGACATGCTCTTCATTCCTCTTAAAGTTGCATCATAATTAGGTCCAATTTTTGCTCCATCGTTGGTTCCGGTAAATCACCTTCGGCCATAAAATCTTCCATATTTTGATCAGTCATCCTACAAAATTTCAAACAACCTCACACACTCGAAATCTTGTTAGCGGGATGAGCGTAGCTCAAGGTCGGGTTTACAAAGCTTGCTCTCTTTTTTTTTAATGGCTTTTAGCAATCTTTCTTCTTTGCAGTTACGAAAATTGATATCGGTCTTCTTCCAAGGGTATACGTCTTCCGTATAGTCTGTGTGTGATTCTCTGCTTGTTGGAATTCATATTTGTCACAGCGCAAGTGTGAGTAGGGGCTTGCTTAAGGTGCAAAACAGGTTCGAGGTAGGTTCAATGTGAACAGTTGCTAGGCAGGAGATTAAAGAGTGAAAGCTTTAAGCTTTAGAAAAGCTTAAAACCTTAACCTTAAGCTTTTGAATAAAAGCTTTAGGAATTCGAATTGCTGCAATAGGAACGGCGGCATGTTCTGGACGACCTCGATAGCAATCAGTTCATCCTTTTGCCACAGACATTTAAAATTGAGAGTTTAAGGTTTTTTTTATAAAGCTTATTAAGCTTTATAATGAAACTAATTGACAATTTCTTATCTTTTCTTCTGAGAATAACGACTTGATGAAGGGGCTTGGGAAGTGGTCCTCCGTCGTTAGAGACTGGTCCTTCACGATCCAACAGTGTAACAGGAGATTCTTCACTGCCAGAAACACGCTAGTATTGACGGATTGTCGCGAGATTGACAGTAGACCCCGTTCATTCCAAGAGCTTCACCTTCACGCGAGATGGTAAGCGATTGAAAGCGCTCGATCTCAGCTTCGCTCTGATACCACTCATGCACAAATCGGATGTCGTATATGTACGTAGTGAGCACCGGAATGTCCCCAAGAATAAAGAACTCTACTTTAAGCTCAAATTCCAAGAGAATAGACTTGCACGACATGAAGCAAAAAGACCAACTGGGTACAATCTCTTCCCATGCCTTGTGTAAGCGCTCTACAAAGCATGTATTTAATATTTTATTCATCTCCAAGCTCAAAAATAGCCCAAATTTACAATTAGCATGCTTTAGCTTTGTGTTTGCTTTTGTCCAAATAAAGAATAAAGCGGTTGGGCGCCCCAAGAGTCGGACTGTGCCCAAATACAATGACCAATAATGAATATTTAAACAGTGTGTCCATGCGCATACAAAATAATAAATATATATCAAGCGCTTTAATAAATAAGCGCGTCAAAATAAATATTAGTGTCACGCCTAAGACGTGCGCCCATCAAAAATGATAATTTCTTCTAAATAACTTGAATACACGCTATCGCCCAGTGCTTCCCAGCGCCACCGTTGCCTGCTCTATACATCAACTGAAGCATTCACAATTGTTAGAAAATAATAAAATTAAACTGACAAAAGTGAATACCTAGCAATCTTCAGCTACAAAATAAATAAATAGGTTGGAACTCTGTCCTAACCTTAATTTAATATGAGTGCACACTCTAAACTCATAAACGTCCATTAATTTAAATATGTATTTTGTAGAATCACCCACTTGCACATTAAATTAACGTGACGCCCGAAAAGGACAGGCGTCCCCGTCAACTTTTCGCACAAGGAATCCACCTTGTGTACGAGCCCCGACAAATAAATATAATTTTATGAGATCCACCACAAAACCTCATGAAATCCACCGTGGAATATGCCTTTTGGCATCAAAACTAAGATGATGGAATCTAATATAATTAATTAAATTGAGACAAAACTAATTATACAAAGAAAATACGAAGACTAACTAATCATATTAACTAATTATAAAATGCTAATTGTTAAAAATAATATTTGTGAACTAACCATTAAATGAACAAAGAAAGGATAAAGACGAAGAACAAAATCGTTTAAACTAATCCTTAAAAGAATGAGGGACGAAGCTTTAAATCTAACCTTTTGACTTGCAAATGTGATGAACGATGAACTGATTTACATGTCTTCACACACTCGTATATGACCTTACTCTCTCCTCACATAAGAGACAAATTTTGTAATCAATGGAATGGTCCATTCTACTTAATTCTCCCTCCTTTATATAGGCTTAAGGCTTCCCAATATTCAAAGCTTTTCATTAAGCCTTTTAAGGCTTTTATATTTTGGAAACTTGAAATGCCTAAAGGCTTTTAAATGTTTAAGTTTTTATTTTTATTTTCTTCATATTAGCAAAGAGGGATGGGGTCATCAAAGTTTCAAATTAATTTTTTATTATTTTCTTTAGATCGATCGACAACTTACTGCTTTTTATTATATATTAGTTGATGTTTTTTTAAGAAAATAAAAAGGCAACTAATTATACGAAGGAAAGACGGAGACTAACTAATCATGTTGACTAATTATAATAAACTAATCGTTTAAAAAAACCTTTGTGACTAATCATTAAAAGAACGAAGAAAAGGATAAGACGAAGGACAAAATCGTTTAAACTAATCCTTAAAAGAACAAAGGATAAAGATTCAAATATAACCTTTTGACTTGTAAACAAGATGAACGATAAACTGACTAATACATCTTCACATACTTTGTGTATGGCCTTGCTCTCTCTTCACATATAAGAGACAAATTTAGTAATCAAGGGAATGGTCCATACTACTTAACTCTCCTCCCTTTATATAGGCTCAAGGCTTCCCAACGTTCAAAGCTTTCCATTCAGCTTTTTAAGGCTTTTATATTTTAGAAACTTCAAAAGCCTAAGGGCTTTTAAACATCTAAGCTTTATTAAAAAAAGCTTTTATTTACATTGGCAACGAGAGATGGGGTCATCAAATTTTCAAACTGATTTTTTATTATTTTAAATTTATTCAGATCGATCGACAACTTATTGCTTTTTATTATATATTAGTTGATGTTTTTTTAAAGAAAGCAAAAAGGAACTACGACTAATTAGGCTAACATGCCGAATTTTCATTTAAGCGCTTCAAAAGAAAAGGAGAAGCAGAAGAACATTCATCATGTGTGACCCCAATACGGCGCCTGTCACAAGGATAAGGATGTTGGGCATCGGTGTGAAGGAACTGCCAAGGGGCGACATGTCCTGTGATTTTTTTCATGTTTTAAAACTCCATTTAACGCCTCTCTCGAAAAGGTTGGCGCATAATTTTCTGAAAATTAATTTGAAATTTATTTTTTTTAAAAACTGAGACAAAGTGCAACCTTAAATTAGAACACGCAACACATATTCTTCAATTGGATCAAATGATACGACGCCTATTGCAAAGGCCCGGATGCTGGGCGACATGCCAATGTGAAGGAACCGCGGAGGGGCGACGCATCTTGTGATTTTTTTATTTTTTAAAACTTCATTTAACTTGATAAAAGATAATTAAAAATGTCATATAGCTACATCTATAATAAATTCAGGAATCAAAAGAGTATTGGACTCATAAGGTAGCCTCTTGGTAAAAATTTGTTATCAACTGGATTTGAATAATTAACCACACTCATTGCACAATTATTAGGACTCTAATGAAGAAAAACGACGAATTAGAAAAGACTAACTTTACTAGCTATTATTGGCACTTGTGATAATGAAGGTTTAATAGTAGCTTCTTCACTTAAACTACTTGAATATTCTTAAGTTATTATACCTTCAGAAGGGGACTATGGCATACAACCCTCTCAAAATTGAGAATGGATTGCCTATTAGGAACTCACCATAATCTCTCTCAAAGGACAAAACTACTAGGAACAAAGATCGATATCTCATTTGTACATGATAAATAGTTGTAATTTTCTCGTTAAAGAAAGGCTAATGGTTTGGAAATATATGAAAGGGGCTTGAGATGTATTGCATTTGAACCTTCATCATCTCCTAGGGGAGAGAGTTATATTGATTCCAAGGGATTGTCGGACAAGGGTTTAATGCATGAGTGGATTACCTCCATAATCAAATTGTGGAAAAGATGGTGGTAAAGGCAAGAGACCCAGAAGGCCACTGCTTGATACACTAGCTAAAGGTCAAGTAGTGAGAAGGCCACCATGGAAAGCAAGGTTTGCTCATACGAGAGATGGTGGGTCATGGTGGCTATGGATACCCCACATCTACAGACGTTGGAAGACCATATTCTAGATAAAGGGTGGACTATATGGATTATGTCTATGGTAGTTGGGAATGGCTATCCAAGTACTTTGGATACAAGTCCCGATGTAAGGGATAGAATGCTAAATTGGAGTTGTACCTTGAAGAATGTTTAGATAAGCATATCATTAGTACTATTTTCTGTAGATTACTTGATCTTGTCTTTGTGTTGTGCTTGAATTATGTAAACGAAACTTATTTTAACAAGCTAATTAAGAAAGTAGTTTTTATGTGCTAAACTAAATGTGTTAGGTAATTAGATAACTAAGTAAATCATATTATGAATGCAAAGCAAGAGGACAATCCTAACGGATTCACATTATGGTAAAAGGTATCGGTTATCCAAGAGGTTTCCTACAAGAACGTGTTAGACTAGGAAAATTCTAGGAAGAGCCGAATGTTGACTATCTTAGAACATCATCTCAGATTTCGACCTGTGGGGGATCGGGGTGAGACTTTACCCTACATGTAGAGAGGTCGACATGTTTAGCTCCCCCTTGTTTCAACCTACAAATAGAGGCGTTGGCATGTTTAGATCCCTCTTGTTTCTCACTCTCCTTGAATTAAGTGCAGTATGGGTCCACTTCAGTTCGAGTTGTCTGGCATAAGCAACTACCCATAAGCGACACTATAAATGTGTTAGGTGACCTTGTAAGTCATTTAGAAACCTTGTTGCAAGTCGATCCTTGTGGGAATGGAGCGAAGCTCTTTCTGCGAGGGTAGACTCAAGTGACACTAGGCCGCAAAGCTCATTCGTGTGGTTTGCAATCTTGAGAGAGCTTTTTTCTTACTTCTTCCTTCTACATTCTTCCTTGTGTGAGGAGAGTGTGTGTGAGTGAGAGAGGGAGAGTGAGGGATTGGTGTGCAAAACTCTTCTCTTTCATATTCTCTTCTTATATTTCTTCTTCTTTGTAAAGCAAGCCTGGAGTGATCAAAGCCATGGAGATTGAGCACGCTTGAGAGGCATCACTCGAATTATGGAGCCATTGAGGAGCCTTCATGGATAAATTACAATGAGGAGGTAAATCGAAGAGTTCGATATGGTATGCATAAGAGTGTGTAATAGTTATATAAGAGGTAGCCATAGCTACATCAATTGAAGCACTTAAAATGATAAACGCTCTATTAAAATAGAGTATAATAGCTTTTATCAACTCGTTTTTTTTTAACTCATCATCATCATCAAGAGCAAGCCATTAACACTCCTACATTAGATAAAGATAAGGCAATGAGCACACTAAACTAATGAAGAGGGAGAGATTCCCATCAGCATCATCATCATCATCATACGGCCATCACAAGGTAATGAAGCCATCAAAAAGGAGAGAAGACTGATTGTTTGGGCCAAGCGCCATGCCAACTCAAAAAGTGGGAGAGAAAGAGAAGCTTTTGAGTTTCTATTACCTAGGAATAAAGGCAAAGGATTGAATTGGCTAAGGTTTAAACTATAGAATATAATAGCTTTTATCCAACTCATTTTTTTCACAATCTTTTAACTCCTATTGAGCACACTAAACTAATGAAGAGGGAGAGATTCCCATCAGCATCATCATCATATAGCCATCACAAGGTGATAAAGCCATCGAAAAGGAGGGAAGACTAATTGTTTGGGCTAGCCGCAATGCCAACGCAGAAAGTGGGAGAGAGAGATATATATACAATAAACTAATCAAGCCACGCTCAAGAGAGAAAGAGAGAGATGATCACCATGAAGAGACATGGAGGGGAAGCTAACTCCAAAACCGTTGCCTCCCCCCCCCCCCCCCCCCCCCCCCGGCGGGAAAAAACCCCGCACCATGTAATCAATTTGTTATCTTCAAACTCCCTCAATAAGGGCTATATAGGTACCCTTGGGCTAAGCTTGAAGTTTGATCCTTTGCTCTCCCTTCCTAAAAGAGAGAGAGAGAGAGAGAGAGAGAGAGAGAGAGAGAGAGAGGACCTTGTTGAATAGTGGCTGCATTTGCCATTGATGCCGTGTGGCAATAGGGACCCCCTATTTTTAGCCTCTAGGTCACACATCAATCAATTGAACTTCATGCTGATTAGATCAACCTATTTTCCTGGCCATCTATTTAAAGTTGTCCCAATCCATGCCTACCACATCACATCAACCATCGTTTGCTCACACCTTTCTCAATTAAATCTTCTACCATCAATCCAATGCCTTCACTAATGCACCTTTGTAGTGTGCAAGGGTGATTATGTGCAACCTTCATGATCATTAGTAGGTCAAACTTGTTTTACAAGTAGTGTATCTACAACTACCCCAATCCATGCTTTATATAACCATCATCTCCCCTACTTCCTCCTCAATCAAATTTTGCCATCAATCCAGCACATCTCTATAATGTGCAAGGGTTGAGCGTATGCAACCTTGCATCAATGTTTACGGAAGTGTTCCTTTTTGTTCTTTTGTGTTTCATCTCCTCTCCATGTTCTTCTTCCATTGCACACTCAATCTTTCCTCTTGTCTTGGAATTCACCATAAAAGCTTTGGGAAGATTTTCTCCAAAGACTCCTATGTCAATTGCTAAAAGCCAAGGCAAGAATGCAACAAAAATGATAGTGAAGGTCAACATTTTCCTTTAATACAATGATTTTTCCTTCAAATGACAAGGTTGTGTCAAACTTTACTTCAAGAATTTCCCTTTAAATGATAAGGTGTGTCAAACTTCACTTCTCCATTTTGACCAATACTTCACAAAGGGTGGTTGTTTGCAGGTGACTTGAAGTCCAAGGGGGCATCCCAAACACCTTTAAAACTCCCCCTTACCATCTTGAAGCCATTAGGCAATAAACCACTCCTATGGAGATTCATGGGTCTACATAGACCACCTCAATCTTGCTACAACTGATTTCTAAGCTTGATATGTTTGCAAAGGTCTAAAAGTCATCACATAGCTTTTCCACAATACTCTTCTCAACCTCTATGATGTTGCAGTTGTCAACTAACAATAGACATACAAAATGCTTGACAAAGGTTGGCTAACTCCCTTGAGAGCACCATGATGAACCACATTGTTGGGAATGAAGGTTACTATAAAGCAAACTTTTAATGTGCAATGCCAAGGTTTTAAGTCATTAGCTTGTAGGAAAGAATTAACATAAAGGTTGCCATTAGGAGGCCTTAGGCCCACTTAAAGACATGGAGCTAAGCTTTATTCAAAGCCCAAATTCACTACAAAAGGCAGCTCTTTGTAAGTTCTGTAGTACTTGGAGAATTACAAGTGTCATCTTGACAATTGTCCCAAACTGCCTTGTAGAGTTGAACAAGAAATTCATCTACAGCAAGGGACTTACTTATAAGCTGATTGACATAGCCTAACCTGGCCTTCCAAGGAATAAGGGCCTCATATCTTTTAAACAGAAATGCGAGCTTTGGCTCAAAATCAGCTGGCTTGGCAAACTCGAACCCAATAGCATGAGCTAGATGAGATCTAAATCCTTTCAATATACCTTCATTGTCCCTAAAAAGCCATTATCATTAGTGTGTGCTTCCTAATCTTTAGTGCAAGCTCCAACTCATGTAAAAGCCTACAAAAAACTCATCACAAGGAAATACACGAGCAACAAGAGAGCACCCAGTGGGCAAAAGCTCTAAACTTGGGCATATTCTTTTGATATTAACACGATAGCTGGCATGCTTACTGTGCCACGTATAGTGGAGTTGAGACCTATTCAAAATCACAGCCAGGTATAGCCAGATCTATGGGGTTGATGTGTAAGTATCAAACCATTCCCATTATTTCTCTCCTTCGCAATCATGTTCTCAGTGCCATGTGATAGATCAGCCTCCTAAGCAGATTCATGTTCTAGTTACCGATTGCCTTCATACGGTCCAGCTTATCCTTGATGGAGAGCCATTATTGCGCAGGCCAAGAAACAGTTGAGGTTATACTGAAACAGTGACCAACATCTCTCACCATGTGCCCAAACCTGCACAGGTGCAAATGAGCCATCATCATGTGCCCACAGAAACGCAAGCTCAATGATCATCAGAGAGCCATTTGGACCTCTTCTGGATCACTCTGCAAGGGTAAGGTTGCCCACCGCAATGTTGGTTTCTTGTAAGGCTAGTACGACCACCTTAGATCTCTAAATAACAGCATATACCAAATCCTTTCCTTTTACGCTCTAAGCAGAAACCTCTTACATTCTAAGATGCAACAAAAAACTTTCTAGAGACCATATCCGTAACAATAATATCCGTCATCAAACATCTTTTCATCTCCCCCACTTCTGCGTAGTAGTTATGATTAATCCAAGCAAGTCTCGCAAGCTTTTCGATGGGCATCTTCAATTTTGTTTTATCTTGCACCGCTTTTGATTTCTGCTAATGCCAGACCTGCCTCACAGGTTTCTCCTTCCCCTCCTTGGAATATACTTTGGCAATCTCTACCGGTCCTTACTTTGGCAATCTCACCATCCATCCACACCAGCAGATCTGGAAAGGTGTGACCCAAACAGGACATTCGTGCAGGAGAAGCACTGCTTCTGACAAGAAGAAAGACGCCAATGGCAAGGTGGTAACCAAATTACAATAATATCAACTGCAAAAAAGCAAGAATCCAGTCTTGCTCACTGAAGAACCGACAATGACCATAAAAAACCCCTGCCAATTAGATTTTTACTAAACCAATGCAGCTTTGGACTGGTTAGTGTGAGAAAATAGTGACTGAACTCAATCTTCTGATACATGTTTTCCTATGATGCAGATAAATAGGACAGAGCCCCTCCATACATGTAGGATATAGTAATGCCATGCAGCAATACAATGATGGGGGGAGTAAGCACCCTCTATGGCAACAAGGAGGGTGGCTTTCACCAGACGCCTAACTGCTTCCCAATCAATCCTCTACCAACACAGGTATTCAAGGTCTATGACCACATTGCCTTCAATGATTCTCTTCACTTCCTTTCCCAGTTGTGATAGTCATACTAGCCTCTTTTGTAACCAATTTTAATCAGTCCTTAATAACATGGTCTTTTTGCTTTATAGTACTAATAATAGATTTGAATTTCCAGTCTTCTTTGTTTGAAAAACTGTCCCTTGTTAGGGCTTCCCTTGTCCTAAACATGGTTTCATTTATTATGTTTTGAAGTATGAATGGCTTTGTACGTCCTAGAACATGTGGAAAATTAATGAAGGACTAATTTGACCACTTACATGACCCGGCACTGCACAGGATAAGCCACAAACATAAACTACCACAGGTTTAATAGAAAGGAGAAAACCACATTCTGTCGTTAGGAGAGTACTCATCCATCTTACAATACCACATCTAAATAAAATGAGATGGTCACACCCCCAATCAGACGTTCATGGAGACCATATAAGTAAAGCCATTGCTGCCTTGACGATCTGATCAACTCATCATCAGTCCATAACACTCAATTTTTCAACAACCATCATTGAGAAACCCACACCACCTGAGTCCACAATGACTTAAGAGCATCTGGTCAAGAACTCTGACCGCCAGCACTTGGCTGAAAACTTTGACCACCATTCCAAACACAGCAACCTACTCTCAAGGGCTTAATGCCTGAAGTGCATTAGACTCTTAATCTGTTCTCCAAAAGAGGACAGCCAGAGAGGGATATTGCTCAAAGTGAAATCAAACAACATTAGTGATGCTAACAAATCCCATATCCTTCATAGAGCTTCACTAGGGAGTTCCCCCTAAAAAACTTGAGAAAACATTCAAGAGGACAAAAAATCTACATGATCATTTGAATATTTTTTATGCCAGTTTTCACCGTAGTGTCACATGCAATAGCCACATGCAGCTTAGTATCTAGGTCTTCCTCTTGCTTGTGAACCTCTTCTGAAATCACGTCCTGACCTGAAACCTGTGTCTTCTCGTTCACGAGAACTTCTCCCATTATATGATCTACCCCTTCTATCATTAAAGTCATTGTCATCGTCAAAGGACTCCATTTTGGAATATCTTTCACCTCGGTCACCATTGTAGCCATTTCTCGATTTAAAGCCACCTCGTGAATTCCCAGAAGCACTACCATATCCTCTGCGCACCCTGTTTTGTTGGTCATCACCCTGAGAATCACTACTATCAAATACAGAACCATTACCCTTCACTTTCACTTTGTCTCTTCCTCTATATTCACCACTCCTCTCAATAATCTGCCGGTCATGAGACAAAGATTTTGCATTGTTCTTGACCAAATTAGATAGTGGATTACGCTTGGAAGGAGTTTCACGACTTTTATTTTCTTCGTCTGAATCTTCAGATGAAATAATGTCATCAAGATAGTCAATACCACTCCCGATGCTGAATTCACTATCTTCACCATCACTTTGTGTGATCTCCCTTTCCAGTTGGGTGCTTCTTCTTGACTTCACAGTTTGTCCCTCTTCCTGGCTTGGCTTTGAAAAAGATTTCTTTGGAACTTTGGGTGAATCCAAGTCCTCAACTGTTACCTGGTTGTCCACATCTGATTCTGGAATTGATTTTTCATGACCATGCCGCTTTGGAGAAGATTTCTTTTGAGTTTTAGGCAAATCCAAGTCCTCCTCAAGTGCTACCTGGTTGTCGGCATCTGATTCTGGGATTGATTTCCCATGAGCATGCCTAGATCGTTTGTAACTGCATTCCACACACTTAGCCTTCTGTGGAAGATTCATGAACTTGCACCTGCAAAATGCATTGCAGATTGAGCTGATCCCCACCACAAATTATTTTTCTTTCTAAACTTGACTGAACAGGCAAGTATAGCTTGAATCAGAGGAAATCAAATACAAACAGCACCTGGGACATTTCCATTCGTCAGAATCCACCTCTGACTGTGCTTCAGGTTCATTCTTCAGTACCTCTTTCACCATCCTCGCATCAGAACCTTCTTGATCTTCAATACCATTGGTCACTTCCTCAGGCTTTGTCGTCAATGCTCCTAGCTCATCAAGTTTCTCATCGTTCAGCACTCCCTCTTCTTTTATGGGATGCGCTCTTGGCCCTCTCAATACTAAATCAATATCCTCAGATGTGACCTTAAAGGAGCGCATTTCTTCCAGAAGATGAAATATAGATTCCATCACTCTCTCAGGAAGGGTACCCAATTGTGAAGAAGCACTAACAGTAAGGCTGTGTATGATTCGTGCAACGTCGACCAAGTTGAGTTGAAAGGAAGTTGGAAGGGCAGAGAACTGAAATCAAATTCAACTTTCATTGTTGGATTACACTTTTCACTTCATAATGCTGCTATGTTTAAGATGGTGTGCATGATTTAAGCAAGCATCACTTACTCTTGTATGGTCCAATGTTATAAAGGTTTGCAATCTCCTCTGAGAGGCAACTGTTTTCCTAGTGTAAGTTGGGTACCCATATTCGGCAAGGACTTTCAGGTTCTCTCGTGTTAAGGACCTACGTGCATAAAATGTGTCAGACTTCTTCAAGCAGATCATACTTATTCAAAGGAACTCTGTAAATTCAAAGCCTTGCCAAAGTTCATATATTTTTAAAACAAAATGTAGGCAAGGCCCATAAACCCAGGGTAAGATTCGGCATAAAGTGTTCAAAAAAGCTTAAACCTTCTACTTAAGTGGTAGTACAAGGTGATTGCAATAATAATGCTCCTACAACAAATTATGGCTTGTAACTCTACAAGAAAAACTTATAAAGTGAGATGCTTTGGCATGCAGTCTTTCCCATGCAACTTCTCCAAGAAGGCAACAAAACTACCTTTTTTTATTTTTAAATCTGTTCAAGGGCAACAATATCTCTGTGTCCTGTAGATTCATTGTCCATGGTAGCTTGGTTACAGGGGCAAGAGTACCTGGCCAACACCTAATTTCCTACATAGGAGTGATCTGAATGATCCAATTACATGAACTACAACGCTCCTCCATCAATATAACCATCAACTGAAGCTACTCCGCAATGATACTTGTAGACTGGAGATGGTCAGAAAAACGAAACCAAGCACAACGTGTGAAGACCAGTTAATTACATGCCATAAGAATTACTAGATAAAGTGCAATCAGAATCCCCCAAATCAAATTCTGAAAACTGAACCAGAATCCAAGGGTAAATATGAGCCAATGAGTTAGCACATTACAAAAAGCAATTTGCATCAATATAAACAACTCAATGAGAGATGAGAGACTATACCCAAAATGGGGCTGCGCAGCAAGTGCAAATCTAATCATCGCCCGCTTCACACATTCCGTCTCTTTAAATGCATCAACATCTTTTGGCACCTTCAGCTCCTCACCCTTGAAACAACCAAGGCTTTTCAGGTGCTCAATGAAGCTGGTCAACTGTGGCCATGAGGGAAGTTTGGGGCTCCTACAGAGCTGGGTTTCCCTTGCTAATGTGGTGTTTCCTGCAATCTCAACTGAAGCCTTTAAGCTCCTAAGGTCCTCCACAAGAAGGCCTAGGAGATGCTTCTGCTCCTCCAACTGCACCCGCATCCCATGGAGCCACAGTCTCTGTTCTTCCAGCATTTCCCTCTCTGTCATTCCTGAACTTGATGGCAATGGAGTTAGATGGACTGAGGCAATCACCGGTGCACTGCTTCCTGCTGCACCGAGGGCATTAAGCTCCACAGCTGGTGTCTTCACTTTGTGATCAAGTAGGATATCTGCTTCGACGGCCTCCAGTGGAGGCGTGGAGGCAGGCTCATCCAGCCTGCTCTCAGTATATTCTCGTCCTCCAGTGGATTCCAGAGAGGAAGCCTCACCTTCTGCGAAGACAGATGCAGGAGATGCCACGCTTTCGCAAACCTCTGCAACATGAGAACTCCCCAATTCTTCTGGGGTGACAGTCAAGCCTGCGCAATCAGCATTAGGGTCATCTTCCTGATGAGTCGATCCTGCTGCCGCAAGGCACGAGCTCTCTGCAGGGTTGACGTGACAATTGTCTACGACCAGAGCCTCTGAGGTGGTGGCGAGGACGGCCTCAGCAGAGCTGAAGCGGTGGCATGGGAGGAGGCTGGACCGAGGCAGGAGGTGGAGTGGGGTTTTGATGGCAGAGTGCGCGGCCACGGTAGCTGCAGGCAAGGAGCAGCAGCTCTGAGGCAGGAAGGGGCATGGCGATCTCAGATGGAGAGACCGCGAAGCCGGAGAAGTCCAAAAGCCAGAGAGCTGCTGCGAAATGAGCTTGGCAGACCTGGCTTTCTTGAGCGGCAGCATGGCGTGTCTCTCTGTTAACAGAGGAAACCGAACACTATGTATACAGCATCATCATCATCATCACTACACTGTAAACCTAAAACCTCTCTAAAACCCCTCGCTCCCACGGAGTCCCACCAACAAACCCGCCTGTGGATATGCATTCTTGGGCATCCGGATCGTCTCTGATGGGTCTTGCTTTGACGTTTGGTTTGTTTATGGTCCCAATGATTCTCAAGGTAGAGCTCATGTTTGGGAGGAACTTACCAGCACGCCTTCACAACAGCATGCCATCTTAGTTGGGGATTGGAACATGACTCTGATAGATCTCACAAGGCCAACACGATGCTTGCTAAAGAAAGAAATGCATGGCATGCTCTTCATAGAGACTTAGATATTGCAGACTTGGCATTGATGTCGGCGGGTGGTGGGAATGCACCCTTTACATGGCACAATAAACAAGAAGGCAATAACTGGTGCGCTGCCAAGCTTGATAGAGCCTATGCAATGCATGGGGGGTGGTGGCTTGCACCCAAACCGAGGGTCCATACCATCAATGAATTTACTACATCAGATCATCTACCTATTCAGGTTACTGTGAAGTTGATAGGGACCAATGGGGCTAGGCACGGTCCTCCCCCTATTCACTTCAATTGCTCTTTTCTTGAAGACAAAAGGTTTGTGGAAAAGATGCATGCACAATGGAGCACTGTCACTAAAGAGGCTAAGGACCCGATTGCTAGAGTCAAGAGTGGCATTAATGATATTACTAGTCTGGCCAAAAGCCATGGTAGGAGGATAGCAAGGGAAAGATGCGGGCAATATGAACTAGCAATTAAAGCAAGGGAGTGTGTTAGCAATGCATTGCGAGTGTCACATGGTGACCATTACAAGGTTGTGATATTGCAGGAAATCGAGAGCTATTTGAGGAATGAGGAAAGCAAGAAAATGAATGCTATCAAGATACAATTAAAGGGCAAGGCTATGATAGAGGATGATGCTCCCACGCCTGCATTGTTCCATGCGCTGAAACAAAAACAATGTAGAGAGACTATTTGCTCGATGGTGGATGCCGAGGGAAAGGAGCACAACAATGATGTATCCATTGCTAGTGTCTTTGTTAGACATCTCTCAAGTATTGTTGGGCTTCAGCCAATGGTGGACCCTGAGTATGAGCATAATCTGCAGTTAATGCTGGAGCCGATTGAGCCTGTTGTACCTGCTAAAACTACTACTTTGTTAGCCAAACTATTTTCAATTGAGGAGTTAAAATTTGCTTTGTCAAAAATGAAGAGGGGTAAGTCCCCAGGTACTGATGGAATTCATGTGCAAGTGTTCCAAACTTTGTGGCATGTCTGTGGAAATGATCTATGTGCATTAGCAAATAAATGCATCAAGGATGGTCAGATTCATGTTGAGTTCAATGAGGGTCTCATTAAGCTCATTCCTAAGAATGTGGCTAGAACTAAACCCGAGCATTGGAGGCCACTAACAATGTTAAATGTAACCTACAAGGTCATTGCCAAAGCTTTGGCTATCAAGGTCAAGTTCATGCTAAAAGATGTATTGCATAGGGCTCAATATGGATTTGTGTGGGGGAGAAATATTCAGGATGCTATCCTCAACATTGTTGTGGCTATGGAGCTTGCTGTTGAGAACCAAGGGAAATTTGTCTTAGTTAATATGGATCTTGATAACGCTTATGACAAGTTGAGGTGGGACTTCCTTTTGGCTATTATGCATAAACTTGGATTTGGAATTGGGTTTTTTAGTATGATTGCAACCTTGTTCACTAATGCTTCTGCTAAAGTTAGTGTGAATGGCTTTATGTCTCATGCTTTCCATCTCAAGATGTCTGGTAGACAAGGGTGCCCCACTGCCCCCTTTTTGTTCACTATTGCCACATATGCTTTACTCAAGATGCTGGATTGGAAGGTTCAGAAGGGTCTCTTGAAAGGCCTTCCCCTGCCAGATGGGGAACAGTTCTGTACGCAGCTCTTTGCGGATAATAAGTCTTCAATCATAGAAGCTTGCAAGGAGAATGTGGAAGAGTTTTTGAGCACCATAGAGTTGTTTGCCAATGCCTCAAGTGAGTTGATCAGCCAGCACAAATCTGAGATCCTGCTTCTTGGAGGGCGAGACCCCCTAGACTGGATTGAAGGAGTGGGTTGTAAACTGATCAAGCATGGGCAAGTGTTTAGATACTTGGGGGGCCCTCTTACCTTAGGTGCTTCCACCAGGGATGAATTTAGTTGGCTAGTATCTAAAGTTGAAAACAAGATATCCAAGTATGCCAATCTGCCTTTAAATTTTGGTACCAAGAGTGTGGTGCTTGACAGAATACTTTCACCAGCGACGATGTTTGTTGCTTCTATCCCCCCATTTGCAAAATCTCAGTGGGAAAATGTGGACAAGATGTTGAGGGAACTTCTATGGAAATTCGGGGGGAAAGAGAGAATGCATAGTATCTCTTGGGAGTGTATTACCTCTGAAATTACTGATGGGGGCCTTGGTCTTGAACCCATAAAGGACAAGGCTGAAAGGATACTCTTCAAACTGCTTCTACGGTTAGAATCTAACAAGCCTTGGGCCATTATCATCAAAGGTGTTATTATGATGGCTAGAATTGATGGTGACAAGGGCTTGAATCTTGGTTGGGAAGATAGGATTCTTGCAGTAGGGTATAAGATGAAGTTCAAAGGCTACCCCATTGTCCACAAATTGCTTGAGGTTTGGAGGAAGTAGCTTAGATTGCTTGACTGGCAGGAAGGCGACTCAAGAAAAGGCGACACAGCATTGTTGTAGTCCATCTGGACTTGTCCTTATGCCTACAAAAACAAGGAAATCCCGGAGTGATCACAGATAGAACAAAGAAGGCTTTGACCTCTAAAGGTGTGGTTAGATGGAAACACATCTAGAACCAGCAAGAGTGCAAAGTCATGGGCAAGGAGGACATGCATCTAAACTTTTATCTCACCCAATATGATTTGCTCCAGCACATGATTGATGAAGTTAAAGACTAATAGCTGATAGGTGCTAAGGTTGGCCACAAAAAGGCTTTGATGTGTCTTGGTAACTACAAAAAGGGAAACCAATGGCTTTGAAGTTAAAGACTAATGGCTGACAGGTGCTAAGGTTGGCCCTAAATAGGCTTTGATGTGTCTTGGTAACCACATAAACCAACATGGAAGATGAGGAAGAGGAGGGATTTTGTCAAAGCCAACAGGACCATTGCCTCCAAGGTTGCGAAGGAGTGGAAGGATCAATATCCTAGCACCTCCCCCTAGGTGTGCAAGTTCAGATTGAAGAGGGCTCTAAAGGCCTCTCCTGGTAGAAGGTTGAATCTGCTGTTGTGGAGGATTGTTGCAAAGAAACTCCTTACAACAGATAAAGGGGCAAAATTCAAGGATTGCAGCTCAATGTGTGCGCTATGCTACACTCATACCGAGATGAACAACCATCTCTTTTGGTTCTGCAGAGCTGCCAGAGGGACCTAGAAAAGCATGAAAGAATGGATGAAGTTAGCATAATTCAACGAGGGCATAGGAATGAGAGCTGCACTCCTAGGTGATCCAAGGAAAATTGATGAAGAGACTATCAAAGTGTGGAATATCATAAGGACTGTTGTTCTGTCCACACTCTAGAAGAATAGAAACAGAGTGGTGATGAAGAAGGAAGGGCCTCTTAGCAAAGAAGTTCTAGTCAATATGTGTAAAGAGGATACGCTTGCTTTATTAGGTAGACTTAGAAAAAAGGGACATGTGTATAAGGTAGCCTTTCATAGGCTAACTAAGTGTAGATAAACATGTGGTAGTGCATGCCCATCTCTAGATGTTTTTTTTTTCATTCTCAATAAATAAACTACGCATTTTAAAAAAACTATGGGTCCCTTAGATTAAAAAGGCCCCTAAAATGAGGTTTGGTCGCTCCTAGATAGACTCTCTATCAGAGGCATACGCTCAGAACCATGCATCCGCATGAGAGAATGATGACAGATCTACATCTTGTAAACTTATTAGAGAACCGACACGTCCACAAAAATATGCGGCCCGTAATGATATTTATCTTCACCCAACAACCCCCCCCCTTCCCCCCCTTTTTTAACACTCTCTCTCGCGTGGGGAGTTTGGATGGATGGGTAAAAATGTGTACAATCCTGGGAGTTCGGATGAACATGATCAAGTTCAGACACAGAACATCAAGGCAGGAGTCCTTAGAAAATCCTTTGATTCAATCTTTGTATGACAGAGTTTGTCAGATACAATCACTACATGCACTCAAGTACAAGCACATAACCCAAGCTTTAAGACTTTGACTCAAAGTATTCTTTAGGGGTCATTCCATGAACTGCAATTGTGGGAGTTCTGATTCACTGACATAACCTTGCATTACATAGGCTTACTCAAATGATTTTGGCTCTAAAACTATGCATAAACTGTCAAACAATACCATATTCCCATTGAGTTTTTCTCTTGTTTTAGCTTTCTCATGAACTATGATGGTATCTCCAAGAGCTCCAAAACTCAATCACGTTTTTTTTTGCTATTGCCCCTTATTTTCTTTGCAAATTTTTTTTCTCATTTTTCCAGCCTCATGTTGCCCCTCCCTAAAGTTTTGGCATGAGAAGCCTTAAAACAAGTCACTTACTTCATTAACTTAGGCCATGCACACAAACTTCCTCTTCTTGACTTATGTGACTCGACTCAAACATTCCACCTAATCTCAATCTCGGTATGCTCAACACCTATCTTTTCATGCATTGGCAAGTAATTGCAGCGACAAAATAACTAGCAGATCTTGCCTTTTACTATCTCGGATGCAAACCATGGAAGAATTTAACATACGACTGGTCATATGTTTTCATGATATAGACAAAAAATCCTTTGACAATGTGGACTCCCAAGAATGTTGTCTCTTGGATAGCCTTAGAGCAAAAGTAAACCCAACCAAAGAATATAAACTTAATCAACCAGAATTCCAAAGTCACCCAAAATTGTTTCCACAAAAAATGCTCTTGGTTTTGCCAGTAGAAAATCTCTACATGCAAACTGTGTTGGGTGAATGTCTCAATTGAAGCTCCAAGATCCTTATTTGAGCCACACCCAATCTATTGGGGGTGAAAATCATCACGATTCGGTAGTTGTGGATTTCGCATTAAGGTTTATTTCTCACTTTCTCTTTTTCTCATGTTTTTGACAAATATAATGTGCCATTGTCATGATTTTTTTGGTGATATGATCGTATATTCAATGGGTATGGACTACTGAGAGAGATCTCTAGATTGAGGACCTCAACACTATTGAGAATTATGCAATCACACTCCTATGATAGCCTCTTTGTATGGAGGAGTAAGGAAAGGAACATGTAACAACCTAGAAGTGTATCCTATAGGCATAGTGAGGAAAAGTGATACCATCCTGCAACTATAAAAGAGCTTTGAATGCAATGCTATTGCACTTTGTATTTTTAGTCTTATCCATGTCTACTCAAGATTATGTCTATGAGTCCAAGTTAATTAAGCTTGAAACCTAATTCACTTGAGTCATACTCTAAGTCATCATGCTTCTTATCCATGAATTCCAACCACCATAGCTAAACCTTGCTCTAGGATCAATGTTTCTCAACATGGTATCAAAGCCATGGTCAGCATGGTTCAACTGAACTCATTGCTCCTCCAACTCCCCACAACCTCTAGTCAGCTCAGCTACACAAGATGACTTCATCTCTCACTCCATTTCACTCTATCTCTCTTGACTACCATAGCTAGCCAACATCCTACTCTATTGGGGCTCTTGTATCTCTTCAAACAAGTGATATCTTAAGTACCTTTCTTCTGGGGAGTTGTTCCTTGACTCAGGGCACTTCAAGCTAGCATCTCAATGCGTGACATTGGTGACCTTCCACTCCAACATTGCAGAAATCATTACTCGTTGTCTAGATTTGTGTTTTCTTTGATCGTACAGTTGGTGCTACCCATTCATATTGCCATGTTCCCCACAACTATATGCCATTTGGAGCTTGATATCTAAGCTCTCTCCTCACCAAAAATCAACCCCAATGATGCACTCCTCGAGCTGTTGGAAGGAAAAACAAGGCCCTATCAAAACCCTAACTGTGGCAGTCATAGCCACTTTTCTCCAAGCTTATAAATCCCTACATTTTCTTACTTTCCTTGGCTTAACCAAGTCATTGCCACTCTGATTCATTGCATCACTCAGTCTCTAGCAACATTTACACTCCAAATCAACAAGAAGGGAAGAAATCAATTACAACATCATGCAACAAAAATATCAAGCTTTAAGCATAGTATCCTTTTGATACTCATTCAGTGTTGTTTAACACTAATAAATCTTGTGTCCCTTAAGACAATCCTTGTCAACTCGTTTCTAGTCTATTTGGTGTTGATTTACTACTGCTACTGCCATCTAGTATGGGCATAGATTCACCATCATGTCGCTTCAAAGGAATGGACTTTCACACATGGCAGACAAGGATAAAGCTAATCCTCATGGAGAAAGGTCTGTGGTTAATAACCAGTGGATGAGAGAAGAAACCCAGAGATACTGCTCTTGCAACAATATGGCAAAAGAGTGATGACAAAGGCTAAGCAATCATTAAGATTGAGCTTGATGACAATTATATCCACCATGTAGACACGTGTGATACATCTCATGCCACTTGGGAACAATTGGACACGTTGTTTGGTGCCCAATCTAAACCTTGAAAATGCGTATTGTTGATTGAGTTTTTTATCAAATTTTTAGGTTGAATATGAAGGATAATACATCCCTTATAACCCATCTTAATTATATGAAAAGGTCTGCTAACTCAACTTGCAAGGATTAACTAAAAAATGGATGAAGATATATGCATTGGAGTCTTGCTTAACGAGTCTTCCTCCAAAATTTGGTAATGTCTCCACCACACTAATTGATATGCTAGATCCAAAGTTGGTAGATATTAAAACATCACTTCTTGAATAATAGAAAAAGCTCAAAGGTAAAGAAGAAGCAAGAACTTTAGAGGCAAAACAACTATTCTATGTCAACAACAAGTACAAAGGGAAGAAAGACATTGTTTGTGACTTTTGCAAAAGAATTGGGCACATTGAAAATTTTGCTCATGCCAAGAAAAAATCATAGAAGGCCTACCTTGCAACTTTCAAAGAAGAATAAGACCATGAAGAAGAAGATACTCAAGAGTAGAAGGACAAGCCTCATCAGCCCTTCTATTCCCACTATTCAGAATTTTTTTAGACTTGCATGTACTTGCATTAATGCTCCAATCATAAGCCGTGTAATCCTCATGTAGCCTATGCACTACAACCTCTACACACTTAGTGAGGTCTTGTGTCAACCTCTAGCTTTATATGGTTGGTTTTTCATGTCTACACTTAGCAAGATTCTACTCATGATCGCCTTTGTATGCTTAGTGTCTTTATGAATTATACAATCACACTCCTATGATAGCCTCTTTGTATGGAGCAATAAGGCAAGGAACATGCATTAGCCTAGAAGAGCTATCTTGTATCCTATAGGCATTGTGAGGAAATACGGTACTATCTTGCAACTAGAAAAGAGTGTACTTGACAATCATTTGAATGCAATGATATTATACTTTGTACTTTCAATCTTATCCATGTTTGATCAATATTGTGTCTATGAATCCAAGTTAATTATATATTGAAACCTAATTGACTTGAGTAATACTCTAACTCATCATGCTTCTTGTCCATGAATTTCAACCACCATAGCTAAACCTTGTTCAAGGATCTATGTTTCTCAACAAACAACGATGAAGATTTATCAAAATGGATTGTCAAGTGACGAGGCTAAACAATCCTTATGCTTGCGGTGTCTATAAAGTCCTGTGCCTCTAATGGTTCATTTCTATTTCCTAGCGATGAGGTGGAAAGAACACCCATCTTGGAGTTGTGTTAGATAGATCTCTTGCAGAGTGCAAGCTTCAAGAGATAATGATTGAGCACAAAGTTAGATAAGGTATGATTTGTTCAATCAAAAAGCATGGTGCTTCCAAGATGATAGTGGAATATGCATGCCATCGCGGTGGTAGCATAGGTCAAAAGTGCTCTCAAATTCATAGATTGAGAACCTCCAAAAAATGTGGTCTATTTACAGCTGGCATAGTTATAGCGCCAGTCGACTAGTGTAGTCGGTTATGCATTGTTTGGCTTAGTAGGCCACTTTCCTTTATGTTGTATCTTATCTATACTTTGTGCATATTGTAAAGTGTGTGGAAGAAGAAGAAGAAACCAGCAAGAAAACGTTTTGGTCTCCATCTCTCTTATTGTCTCTTGAGTGAGCTTCTCCTTGTGCATTCTGTGTGTGTTCAGCGCATCATCTTGAGCAACTCCCCCCACCACACGATTCTTGACATGGTATTAGAGTCGTGTCACTGAGAGAGGCTGATTTCGAAGGCTGAAGTGAAGTAGAAGAAGCAAGGTTTGAGCAAGCAAGCTACGGGTAAGAATCTCTCCCATTCTTCCACTCCTTGTCTTGGATAGTGCCTGTGGAGGCATCGGAAGCAGGGCAGAGCAAAAATCTCAGATTGCAGTGAGATTTGGTGTGCGCAAAGAGCGCTGTGTATTCTGCGAATAAGCCCTTTAGGGCTTGCCCGCAGTTTTTTTGGGCATCTGAGGCCGTTTCAAGGCCCGTTTTAGAGCTGCAAGGTTGCGGACAACAGTTTTAGGATATACTGTGACTTCGACTGTATTGACCGAACGTGGATGGGCACGTTACAGATTTCAGATCTGTAAGTTCAAAGGTGTTTACTAGTGAGTAAACACAAGGTTTATCTGCAAACAGGTTGCAGATTGCATGTATTGTTGAGCAGACAGTGAAAAATGCTTTCTGGTGTGTTGCTGTGCACTACAGGTCGAGGGTTGCAGAAGATTTGCTTGCTATTGGTATTACTTTTGTGATAATGGTAGAGAACAGTGGAAGCCCCATCATTGAGAAGCTCGATAAGAACAACTACCCATTATGGAAGTTTCGTGTCACGAACTTCCTTATTGGAAAAGGTCTCTACGAGTTTGTTTCAGGTGAAGAAAAGGAGCCGGAGGTGAGTGATCGTCCAACTGCAGAAGAGACAAAGGCACGAAAGGAATGGAATGCAAAAGACAATAAGGTCATGTATTGGTTGTCTGCAGTAATTGACAATAATATGCTGGGACACATTAGAAATGCAGAGAATGCATATGCAGCTTGGACCATACTTGAAAGTATGTTTTCTGTAAATACAAAGGCACGAAAGCTTCAACTCAAGCAAGAGTTGAATACATTGAAGAAAGGGAATATGTCTATCAATGAGTATGCATTGAAGGTAAGGAGCATTGCAGATGCATTGGCAGCGATTGATGCAATGCCCGATGATGATGATTTGGTGTTGTCAACCTTGGGTGGACTTAACAATGAAAAGGCTTGGAAGTCTTTTGTAACTTCCGTATATGTTAGAAAGCCATTTCCAGATTTCGATGAGTTGGTCTCTCTAATGATCTCACTGAAGAAATCAACATGCAGAGTGAGACATCTGAAAGAAATAGTGAACAGGTCCAGGCTTTCTACTCCAATTCAGGAAGGGGATGTGGTAGGTTCTCTTCAAGAGGCCGTGGTACAGGACGTGGTAGTGACAAACAGCAAAACATATTGAATCAACAATTTGGCGATATGCAGGTTTCAGGAGGTCGTGGTAACTTTAGAGGCAGGGGGAGCTTTAGAGGAAGAGGTGGATGGCAGAACAGAGGTTCTAACAACTCTGGTATTGTGTGCCACTATTATGGCAAAACAGGTCATATTGTAGCCCAATGTTATGCGAAGAAAGATTATATCCGCAGTGGTAAGTTGCAGCAAGGAAACTATGCATCGTCTTCACGACAGAATGAAGACAAAAATGAACGTTTGTTCGTTATGCAGCATATGCTGAATGGTGTTACAGGAAAGGGAACACATGAAGATGTTTGGTATGTTGATTCAGGTGCATCCAATCATATGACCAGCCATGCAGAATGGTTTGGAGAGATGCAGGATTTGCAAAATGCAGGTTATGTGCAGACGGGTGATGACTCATGCCACCCAATTTTACACATTGGAAAAGTTCCCTTGTCCTTGCATGATGGTAAGACAAAGAGTCTTTCAAATGTATTACATGTGCCATCTATTACAAAGAACTTGGTGTCAGTCGGTCAAATGGTAGAGCAAGGGCTGCAAGTCAGATTTAATGCAAAGGGCTGCTTTGTAGAAGACTTCAATGACAAGTGCAGGTTGGTAGCAAAGGGAAGTAGAGTTGGACGTATGTTTACTCTGGATGCTGGAATTCCTACTATGAATGCTGCTATGTATGCCAAAGGAAAAGGTGTTGTTGCAGACATTGAAATTTGGCACAAACGCATTGGACATGCAAATGTACAAAGGCTGAAATTAATGCAGTCCAAAGCGTTGGTTACAAGTTTTCCTACATTTAAAGTTGCAGAATTTCATAAGATATGCGAAGCATGTCAGTTTGGTAAGCAGGCAACACAACCCTTTTCACATGACAGAGATGTAAGCAGAAATATCCTTGACGTTGTGCATACGGACATTTGGGGGCCTATACAAAATGTATCTCTTGGAGGCAGTTCATACTTTGTCACATTCATTGATGATTGTTCTAGAAAGCTGTGGGTATATTTTATGAAGGAAAAGAGTGAAGCGTTTGAGCATTTTAGAACCTTCAAGGTTGCAGTTGAAAGAGAAACAGGCTTGAAAGTAAAGTGCTTGAGGTCAGATGGAGGGGGAGAGTACCTCTCAAATGAGTTCAGTGATTTTCTAAGGTCTCATGGGATAAAGAGACAGTTCACATGCAGGTATACCCCACAGCAAAATGGGGTTGCAGAAAGGAAAAACATGCATATTGCAGAAGTTGCACGCGCCTTGATGGGCTGAAAAGAATATGCCTAAGCATTTTTGGTCTGAGGCTGTTCATACTACTGTTTATATTATGAACAGAACTTCCACAGCTGTAGTTCATGGTATGACCCCCGAAGAATGTTTTATAGGTAAGAAGCCTGATGTTTCACACTTGAAAGTGTTTGGCTACATTGCGTATGTTCATGTGCCCGATGATTTGCGGAAGAAACTGGATCCAAAGGTTGAAACGTGTGTGTTTATTGGATACTCTTTAGATCAGAAAGGGTATTGCTGTTATAACCCTGTCACATGTAAGTTCAGAGTGAGCAGGGATGTCATCTTTGATGAAATGAGCAGTTGGTATGCATCTAGTGGTGATGCATTGGATGATGATGATGATCATGACACTCATGTGCAGGCTGAAAAGCAAGAATCACGGACTCTTAGTGAACCAAAGACATCATCTGGTAGTCCTTGGTCTCGGAGACTAAGGAGTACCTCTACATCTTCCGGTGCATCTAGTAGCACTATAGGCAAAGACAAAGGAAAGAATAAAGTGTCAGAAGGCATTGATGCAGTTCTTGATGGAGATTCCAGTGGCTCAGAGAGCCTGGATGATGAGCTTGGCATTCCTTCAGTGAGGACTCCAGGTGTGCAGAGAGCACGTGTTAATGCAAAGACTCCATTGAGTGATCCAGTGGTATGCAGGTCTAGCAGGGTGAGATACCCTGTTAAAAGATTTGGTTTTGAAGGTTATGCAGCTCACCATTATGCTTATATGGTGAAACTAGTTGAGGATGTTGAGCCCACATGTTTTGAGGAGGCTGTTGGTCATGCTCATTGGGATGCAGCAGTGGATGAGGAGATGGCCGCATTAGAGGCCAATAAGACTTGGGATCTAGTATCATTGCCGAAGGGCAAGAAAGCCATTGGATGTAAGTGGGTTTATAAGATTAAGCACAATGCAAATGGTTCTATTAGTAGGTACAAAGCTAGGCTGGTTGCAAAAGGCTATGCCCAGACATATGGCATAGATTATGATGAAACCTTCAGTCCAGTTGCTAGGATGGCAACTGCAAGATGTGTGATTGCTTTGGTAGCAGCCAAAGGTTGGAGGTTGCAACAAATGGATGTGAAGAATGCCTTCTTGCATGGTGATTTGCAGGAAGAAGTGTATATGGATCAACCAGCAGGTTATGAAGATTTAGAGCATCCCATGTATGTGTGCAGGTTGAAGAAGGCACTCTATGGGCTCAAGCAAGCACCTAGAGCATGGTTTGACAAGATTAGAGAGTATCTTGTCAATATTGGTTTTTATGTTTCTGATGCTGATACTCACTTTATGTGAGAAAGGGAGATGCAGGTTTGGTCATCATAGTCATCTATGTGGATGACTTGATTATTACAGGTGATAGTGATAGTGGGATTGCAGAAGTCAAGGACTTTTTGAAGAAGAAGTTTGAGATGAAGGATTTAGGTGAGCTAAGGTACTTCCTTGGCATTGAGGTGATCAGATGTGATGATGGTATATGGCTGTCCCAAAGACAGTATGGCTTGGATATGTTGTCCAAGTATGGTATGACAGTATGCAAACCACTTTCAGTCCCATTGGAGCAGAATGTAAAGTTGAGTGCTGATATTGGGGATGGGATAGAAGACCGTACTATATTTAGGAGGATAGTGGGGAGTTTGATCTACATGACCATTACAAGGCCAGACTTGAGCTACGATGTTGGTCTTGTGAGTCAGTTTATGCAAGTACCTAGAAAGCCACACTTGGATGCAGTCAGACGCATATTGAGATATGTGAAGTCCACATTACATTATGGAATTTTCTATGAGGCAGGTACAGATGTACAGGTGTTTGGATACACAGATGCAAATTGGGCTGGTAGTATGTCTGATAGAAGATCTACCGGCAAATACATGTTCTCTCTTGGTAGTGCATCAGTTACTTGGAGCAGCAAAAAGCAATCTATAGTTGCTTTGTCGAGTACAGAGGCTGAGTATAGAGGTGCTGCTATTGCAGCATGTGAGGTAGTATGGCTGCAAAAGTTATTGGCTGATTTGGATGTGCAAGTGGAAGGTCCAGTTGTCATTTATTGTGACAACATGAGCAGTATACAGTTGGCTAGAAAACTTGTGTTCCATGCCAGGACAAAGACATATTGAGGTACACTATCACTTTGTGAGAGAGAAGGTACTAGCAGGTGAGATTGACTTGGTGTATGTTAGCACACAGGATCAGATAGCTAACATCTTCACGAAGGCATTGGGTACAGAGAAGCTTCAAAAGTTTCGAAGCTTACTTGGAGTTGCAGAGATGCAGTTGAGCTTGAGGGGGAGTGTTGAGATGACAAGCTCAACACATGTGGACATTGATGATGGACCACCTGGTTAGATGGGTCCACACGTCTACACTTAGCACGTCGGTGGTCATTATGACTCTCATATGGCCACTGACTCATTACTTATTATATTCAGGTTGTTACACCTATTTACAGCTGGCATAGTTATAGCGCCAGTCGACTAGTGTAGTCGGTTATGCATTGTTTGACTTAGTAGGCCACTTTCCTTTATGTTGTATCTTATCTATACTTTGTGTATATTGTAAAGTGTGTGGAAGAAGAAGAAGAAACCAGCAAGAAAACGTTTTGGCCTCAATCTCTCTTCTTGTCTCTTGAGTGAGCTTCTCCTTGTGCATTCTGTGTGTATTCGGCGCATCATCTTGAGCAACTCCCCCCACCATGTGATTCTTGACAGATAAGAGAAGGGTTGAAGGTTTCAAGCCAAGTTCTTGAAGATAAGAGACAGCAGAGTGTAGGTAGATTCAAGGAGAGGAGTAGACCGAAGAGAAGGGGTTTGAAGAGATTGAAGATGTAGAAAAATACTCTAAAAAAGAATTAGAAAATATAGAAGAATACTAACAGAGATGAAGCCTGTCAGTTTCCTCTAGAATTATGAGAAAATATAACTCTAATAGATAAAAACGTATACAAAATAATACCTTCATCTGTGCTGCTTAGATTGCCAATCTGATGCTTCCAATGGCTCCGAAAGGGGGGTTAAACACTAGGATACCTGGCCAGAATCCTGCCAGATCGCGCGTCATGCGATTTCGCTAATCTCTTTTTTTTTACATAAAATCCTCTCAAATTGGCTGAAAGCTATATGCTTTCTTTTGCATGTCCTCCTAATCTAGAAGTTATCTATAGTTTTATGGATTTTTACAAGAGATAATATCTAGAATATTAAAAATTGACTAAAAACTTATCCAAAAAAATCTAATATGTTGAACCATGGACACTAATACTAATGTCTAAAGTGGCATTGGCTCTCTAAATCTAAAAGGAAGCCACACTCTAGATTTTTTTACACGGTGTGCACGTAGCGGCACGACAACGCCTGCAGGTGAATTTGCGACGCTAATAGTGACGGTAACATGAAAAAAATACTTGTGTAAATAAAGACAATGTGTATTTAAATTATAACACTGATACATGAAATAAATACATGATCGCATAATGAAAGCGACTGGTACAATCATGGCAAGATATCACTACTACATAGAAAATGTCTACACAGATCAGGTGACCAAAAAAGAAGGGTGTGTGAGCTCCAGGGATCCAAGGGCGAACTATAGATCCTCCATCCAAAAGCTCGTCCCACCGCAAAGGAGCATCGAATGGACTCTGCAAAAAAAGAAACAACTACACATCAATCCACCATACATTAATGCATTCTAATTAAACATGGTAAGTACGGACAAGAAAGATAAGTGACTTACAAGGCCGCCACATCTATACAATCGGTCGATCACCAATGCAGTGAGATCATGCCTCTCTGCATATCGAGTCTCAAGGCCAGTCGTTGTAATGGAGTGCTGCAAAGGAAACAAAATACTAACTGTTAGAAACATGATTCTCAGTACAAAGGATATTGCAAAAAAAAGAGCAAGTAAAACAAAAGAAAAACTTACAAAGTCATCCAGATATGTCCTGTGGCCGCCACTCCCAAGATGATGGACCACTCCGGCCTCTAGTCGTGCCCTCACTGCCTTGCGTTGCTGACTCCAACGTCCCGGAGAATCTGTAGCCTCCTCCCTCAATCGGTGCCAGTCATCCACGTCTAGCCACTCGGGCTTTGCAGCCCCACTCTTGAGTGCCTTGCGTGTGTCCGATCGTATGTGTGACATATATGCATGCATGCACTCCATCATCCAGCCCGTAGAAAACCTATCTGTTGTGGTTGGTACCAGAAACTCCTCATACAAGGATGCTACTATGTAGTCCTTGCTCCCCTTTGGTATGTTTTTTCAATGATCCAAGATGTTGTGCCGAAAAACTTGTTGGCACAACTCTCTCATTCGAGCCATCACCCTCCTCCCCTCATCATTTATGATGATGGCTCTTGACCTATCATCTACAAGATAGGCATACCCCTCTGGGAATGGGTCCTCTCCCACATGCGACCACGCTCCTGGGCATATCTAGGAGACCCTTGTACATCTGGTGTACCGACTGGAGTAGTATCTTTCGGAGTAGCACCCATAGGGGTGCCACCTGCGGACGGCTGAGGAATTGATTGGAACATCATCCAAGAAGGGCATAGTCAATTGTGGTATAAAATCCCTGAGTACCCTATTTATATCATTTGTCATGTGTGCGACTGAGTTTGTTGCATGCTGTGGGAGAGTACACATCTGTACTAACCCCAAAGGAGTTTTCATGGTTGTGATATTCCTGCTTTCAATTGCAAGATGAAACTGATCATAACCCGATAAAGATCACCCAAAGAATAGATCGCTATGCCTGCAAAAGCCTTTGCAAATTCATCAACCACAGGACCTGCACCCACATTTCTTATGGTCACTTTATTGACCGGTTGCATGTCTTGAATAAATCTCAAAGCCCCATTCTTTTTTGGCACAGTAAACAAACGATTTGAGTACGGGGCTGAAGAAGGCTCCAAGATCTTCATGCGAATCTTTTCATTTAGCAAATCCATCAGCTTTGGCAAGTAAGCTTTAGGCACTGGAATAGGCCTCAAGTTCCATGGTACATGTGGCACAGTAAATATGACCATAGGAGAGACAACATTTGGATCCACACAACCTATTTCACTTGGTTGAAATGCAAATGCCTTCCCATGTCTAGCCAACATCTGCATAAAACAGTTTCTCTTAGCAGGCGAAAGAAACCCTTCTGCACCAACTTTCAAATCCTATAATGTTTCAGATGTAAACTGATGACCTATATCATTAGGATCCCGTAAGCTTGGCTACCTTGACACTTTTTCATATATACCCTCACTCTCTGGTGGAAGTGGCAAAGCAATTGCTTTCACCTTTTTGTCAACTGTATTATACTTTGTCTCCACAAGTGCTTCAGCCCATTGTAATCCTTCCTACTGAGCAAACAATGCTATAACATCATACATATCCAAATAACATATTGACAACACTCTGTTTTCAGCCTCATTTTTTGCATGTATAGTTGCTGAAATTTCAGCCATAATGTCAGTAATATTCAGCCCATAAAAGATGCTTGAAATGCCATCATTTTCAGCCTAACAGCCCCAATGATCTCAGTTTCTTAATAGCCCGTTTCATAGATATGCATTCAGCCCTACACATAGCTTCCATAGGCTTAAACCAACATGAATTGTTTGCTATAAACTAAGAATTACCAATAGTAAATACATGCTTCAACATCAAGAGGCGAGTACACCCTTTGAACAACACTAGTGTAGCCCCGCATTATAGCAGTGCTTAATGAAAATCCAGGTCTTTGAATTCCCTTGCATTTGGAACCAAATGAGACTCTCGAAGCGTATCACGATTTCTAGGATGATTAACACAAATAGTAAGAAATTGGACTGCTTTCCTCCCATCTTTGCTTTTGACTCTTGCATAAGCAGAACCATCATCAAGTACCTTTGTTTCCATACGCACTCCTGTAATATAGGGCTGTCCCAAAATCACTGCATATGAGGAATTTTCTTGCACAAAGAAGTGTTGCTCTTCCTGTACATCACCAATTGTCACTTTTACATTAGGACATGCAGCACAGAGCTCCCCTGAAGAATTATTTGCAACCCTCATATGCCAACCATGATCAGTGTCCACAGGCCATGCACCATTTTTATAAAATCCCTACTTAATGACATTTATCTTAGACCCATGGTCAAGTAAAGCAACACAAGGAGTTTCACGCTCCCCTATTTTCACTACCGTTTCAGTGGTAGCTCTAGCCCAATGATTTCTTGTGTAGTGACTTCGAGGAATAAATCCTAGAGTCTCTTCTCCATATTGTTGCATTTGCCTTACCCCACCATGCATATTGCTATAAGACAATGCATTTTCAGCTACTTTCTTCTCTTTTCCACATGCTGCCCACTAATTAGTAGCATCTTGCATATATAATCCAGTACTTACTTCATGCTCATATTCAGCTCGAATACCCAACAAACCAGTTTCCTCTTCAAATTGCAGCAATGCACTAGTGGTATCACCAAGAAACTGACGCTTCCTTTTAATTATGTCAATGATCTCATCATGAAATTCTCGCTTGGCAATGCCAAGCACCTCTCCCAAGGTAAATTTCACCCGAATGTTTAAGATTCGTTCTTTAAGAACCTTCTTAAGATCTGTGGCTGTCTCAATGTTAGATTACACCTTATATCCTGGCTGCTTGCCCTTCTTTTTGCCCTCTTGTTTGTTATCCTATTTTTGCTTCTGACTGACCTCTTCCATAACTTGCTCGGGAGGTGGCTGATTTGCAGCTTTAGGCTAATCCACACTTCTTCTTGTCATTCTTTTAGATGTCCCTACAGTATCTTCATCTCTTTTTCGTTTTTCTTCCACAAGTACATCCGTGTTTTGTACCTTTGCTAAATATGCATACACTAAATATGCATCTACCGGTGATTCCCAACCAGTTATGCCACGAATGTCTTGCCGTGCATGAGACATTTCACTATCAGTGACCTTTCTCTTTTCAGCTGCATGTAAAGCATGTGTCCATATTTTAGCCTTTGGACCAACCATCACTTGGCCATGCATTCTATCCAATTGTAGACCAAAAGTAGAAGCATGTACCACCGCATAAGCATTTCGGAGAGCCAAGTCTTCCAACAACTTTTGCATACCTCCCTTTCCAAAATTCAAAGCAAGAGGCAATCCCGTTTCTTGTGCATGGATCTTGCCATCTTTCCAAAAGATAAGTTGTAAACTATCACACCACATACATATTCCTCTCGTGCTGCAAACTGTCACACCACATACATATTCCTCTCGTGCTGCGTAATCCTTTCTCTCGTGCTGCAAACTATCACACCACATACATATTTTTCCAGGCTTAGGGTTGCTACTGCTCATCCCCTTTCCTCTTATGCTTTTTCCTCCAATTTTGCAACCTTCAATTGAAGATCCCGCATCCCTTTGACCAATTCATCTAAGGCATCTTCCCTAACAGAGGGAACAATAGCAGGTATATCCATAGGGTTAGCCATAGAAGTGGGTGGCTTGATGGATACTTCAACTGTCTTACCTGTAACAGTGGGCAAGCTAAAGACATGCAATCTTTCTCTTCTTCTATGCTTCTTCACAAGCACAGTAACAGCTTCCTTGACATGTCTCCACTCTGTTTTCAAACCTGTCTCTGTAGTCTGATCCTCCAGTAAATCATCAAGCTTCTCTTGAAGCTCAGGATCAGCTGCCTGTAGAAACAATTCAATTTTTTGACTTGCAAGAGCATGCTATTCTGTAAGATCCAACTGCTCAAATCTACTTTCAAATTCTCTTAACAATTCTATAGCCACAAGACCCTTATTGGGTTGTATAACCCACTCCTGAAAAGTCTTGCGCGTAATCAAACTGGTGATAGGAACTCAAATGGGTTGCCACTGGCTATGGCACAAGCCGGACCTCATGCTCATAATAGACAAACACACCCACATGGCCTCGCGGGCCAGGAGCGTCTATCTGCTGCTAAAGGATGAACTGTCCTAAAGCCTAATCTATGCGTTTATAGTTTTGCAGTCCAACGTTTCCCTTTCTATAAACTCCATAGAGGGAGAACCCTTACACATTGGCAATAAATGCCACGATAATCACATACATGGGAGGCAACCTCTCGGTGGAATCACCGCAGCCCCACTGCAGCTCTCCTACATCGCAGGGATTAGCCCCTTGATGCGCTGCTCAACATATAGAACAAATGAACAAACTCCACTCTTTCATTTTGAAAGTATTCTAGGAGATACCATGTGTCCTTACCAAATAATTCCCCAAGAAACAAATGTCTATCCTATGGCTTAGGTTGCCTTTCCACACTCAAGCGTGGGTCATCGTCATCGAAAACAGGTACTATGCATCCAGTCCTTTGTATTTTGATACCATGGTTGACATGCACATGCAAAAGTGGATGATCCTAAAGTGCTCAAACATAATTTTCAATCAGAAACGTGTGGTGCACAACTAGGCTTTCCAATGCTCATTCACTAACTCGTTGCGGTAATGTAAGGATAGCACTAAGACAACACTTGTGCTACTATCCTCTTAATTAAAATACAACAAACTCTATATCATGATATGCATTAGCAAATCAGCAACAATCAGCACGCAAATCGTACCATTCAAACATCCCATCCCCCTACGTTTAGGTATTGCTTTCGTTGCATAGGTGTAGAGATTCATTTTGTCATGTTTTGATGTATGAAAAGCGATAAATCACAAACTTTGACAAGGAGATAGGCCAAACTAGGGCTAAACCTCATGCTTTGCCACTACCATACATCCACAAACAATCATTATATTTTTCCTTATTTTTGTGAAGCGTATTTTTATTTTTCTCCTTATTTTTTTCATTTTCTTAATTTATTTATCAATAAAATATGCTATTTTCTGATTTTTCTTGTTCCAATCACTTCAGCGTACTAACATTCAATTTAATTTTTATTTTTCCCCATAGAAACACATTTCACCCACTCGAAACGACAAAACTATCATTTTACCGCTTAAAAATCACATTTCGGGTTTTATGGGAATTAAATAGCGCATGTAAATTATTGCAAAATCAAAATTTTCTGATAAACAGCAATTAATCATGATGCAACCAGCACTCAAACAAAATTTCATCCAATAAGAGCATCATTACCATCATAAAATACCAAAAACCCTTCATTTTCTTCATAAAAATGGTCATACCGTGTTTTTACGAAACCCGAGACGCATTAAATGACTACGTGACCAATGGACAGAGCCTCCATTTCTCTCAATCCAATGTTGCACATCAATCTTCAACATCTCCATCAATCTCCATCATCGGTTCCTTCAATCTCCTTCTCGATTCCTCCTTCAAGATAGTGCGCATGAACAATCCATAGAGAGGAGAGAGAGGGAGGAGAGAGAAAGTCTAGATTTTGATCTCTCCATTCGGTCAGCCATATCTCACGCGAAGACCGGCAATACGATCAGGGAAGAAGGAGGATTTGCCGGCTATGATCTATTGAAGGGCACTCCCTTTTGGCCTTAATTTTTTGTCCACCTTTTCATTCTTGGCCAATTTCTGGCAACTTTCACATCCGGGCTCTGATTTGGCCTCTGAAAGATCTCGCGCATCTGTCTCGGCATCCTGCACTAACTGGCAACTCCCAGCATCCTGCACGACACTCAAAAAAATTATAAAAAATCCACAAGTGTCGCTCGGGCACCTTTTAAAAGCCGTGTTTCACTTGGTGCTTAAAATCGTCCTAGCTGTAGCCGCCGCCTTCGATGTCGAAGATTTTTTTCCTAAATTTCGGATTTTTTGGCAAATTTTAGGCACATTTTGGGCTCAAAACTCCGCTCTCATTGGCGACCACGAGATAGGGTGACTCAGCCCGTCGAATCCCACAACAAATCTGCACAAAACAACCAAAGGAAGCATCAAGCTGATACAAAATAGATACATTACTAAAACATAGCACAATGCGCACCCTACCCCCTGACAAAACCAAGGCATGAAATCTATAAGGAGTAGGCCTAGCATAATCTGACAGAACGCTTGAAGATAGTCACTAATCGACTGCTTCAACACGGCCAAACTAAAAAGGTCGCCCTAAGTGGTGGTCTGAACTACCTACCTAACTAAGGACAACACACCCCAAAAGCTCCTACTAGGTGAGGACTCCTATAGCTTGATCAAGAAATATTTTCTTTTAGCACATTTCTTCTTTTAGCTTTTTATTCCCCCATTCTCGGGCGTGTAAAAAGGAGGGAGCTGAGCGTAGTGACCCAAGGAGAATAGGGCATCGACCTCGGGTCCTGTCTCGGTACCCAAGAACCTACCAAGCCCTCGCGAGGCGACACTTAATCCTTTTCTGACGCTCACTTTTATTTTTGCTCCGACCTTCCTTACTTTCTTTTTTTCCAGTGAGATGCCACCCCTAGGAAGAAAAGGCATTGGCCCCGGGGCTGACTCGTTCCCAGGAACCTACCAGACCTTCGCAAGGCGGTGAGCAACTGCTTATAAATTTTCCTTTCTTTTATTTTCTATTTTTATAGGGGTTAGAACCCCTTTTTACACACCTTGGTATATATTTATTTTCTTTGAGATATTCGGGGTTTTTTTTTCCCCGCCTTTCTTCTCTCTATCATTATCATTTTTTTTTCCTCTGGCAGGCTTCTCTAACTGCCTCACAACTAACAAGAACTCCTAGAATGGCTGCCTAGCAGGCTAGCAGAACAGGGTCACTAGAATTGCCTTCTAAAATAGGTCTTTCAATGCTTGGCAATGTCTTTACAGGAGGCAACGACTACTTAGACCTCCCTCAGACATTCATGCCTTGGACGCCAGTCCCCAATAAGAAAAGAAAATCCTCTACAAGTACACATACACATATAGCATAAAAACATGGTACTCGTAAAGGAGAGATATCACTTGGATAGGGCCATGAGAAGTCTCCACACGACATAGGCTCCTTCCAAGCTCTTCTTTAAACTTGTCTAGCATAGGACTAAAACAAGAAACCATTAACCACACCCGTACTAAACTGATGACTGGCCCTCTTGGCCTAATGAAATAAAGCATTTCACTACAAAAATTGATCGGCCCTCTTGGCCTAATGAAATAAAACATTTCCCCCTGCAAAACCGGCCCTCTTGGCCTAACGAGATCAAACAGAATAGCACCTACACATCCCTCCCCAAAATAGTACAGATATACAATAATATGCTCCTTTATAAGGAGGAAAAATAGGGCTCAAAGCCCTAAGCTAAATGCATAAGATTATGACCCATCCCTCCTGCATATATAGCAAGAGTCGTATGCATAACATGTTGGCTAATCAGCCTATGGATCCAGGATAACAACGGTAGATGGGTCTCGGCTACTCTTTGCATCACCCATATCAACCATCGCCTGCTATATATTGCATGCTCTGATAACATTCCCCACAACCGACCGGGTCCTGTCTCATTATTGATAGAAATATCCAAACTAGGACCATAGTTGAAGAAAAGGTCTTCTTCATAAGCAAGGTTTACCAGTGAATCCGCAAACTGATTCCAATAACGTGAAATCAGTTGAAGAGACACTCTCTCAAATTCCTCAAGTAGGGTCATGGCAGTTCGATGATACATACAAAGGATGGGATTGTGCACTATGTATGTCCCATCTAGTTGATTCAAGATCAACTGGGAATCCCCTTTTACTAACAACCGCCGAATACCACCTTGCTTGGCAATATGCAGTCCCATAATCAAGGCTTTATACTCCGCCATGTTGTTAGTGAATCCTACCCCGAGATAAGCAGCTAACTTCATCGTAACTCTACGTCGGGGATCTCGGATTACTATTCCAACACTCTCTTTTTTATTAGGGCCTGGACGCTCCGTCAAAATATAATGTGTACATCCACAATGGGTTTACATAGCCTGCCATCACGAACTCCTTTATTCATAATTATGATAGTCAAAATTTAGCTTTTTTTAGAGGATGAACTGAGGCTCCATCCCACCTTCTTCATTAAACTCAATAGGCATACTTGTCAACATTCATAAGCAGTGATGGCAGAAGACTTTGATCTTCCACACAAAGGTTTCGTCTTCTTGCTCAATCACTTTGTATCCTTTGCTCCACCAGATAAGTTTCCCCTGATGGTATCTCTGCTCCAGATATAGGTGCTCCAAATAAGGAATTAACCATCCCATCAACCAGCTTTAAGCTCTTTTGCAGGTCTCAAATCAGCCCCAGCATGGACCTGCAATGCATTTCTCTGTGTTAGCATACTTAGAAATAATAAGGTTTGATCTTATTAAGATTAACCTTATTTTTAAATTCTACTCCTTGCAGATCAGCTAGTAGAGCCGTAGACCTATTTTTCCCTATCTTGACAATCTTGTAGGGGCCATCCCATCTAGGTTCTAGCTTCCCTGGAAACAACTCCCTACGCGCATCGTAGTACAGAACTAATTGCCCTTTTTTAAAGGTATACTTCTTTGCTTTAAGGTCATGCAACTGCTTCATCCGACGTTTAGCTACCTACTGGTGTAATAAGCTCTGCAATTTCAGCTCATCCAGGTGGGCTATGGTCGTGAAACGTTCAAAGAGTGCATCCTCGTCTCCCAAAGAGTGGTTAATTGCAAACCGTATGGTTGGCAACTCGATTTCGAGGGGTAACACACACTCTTCCCCATAAACTAATTTAAATGGAGTATGGCCGGTAGCTCGCTTGAACGTTGTATTGTATGCCCATACAACCACATACAACTTCCTGTCCCAGTCTCGTTTCTTCTCAGAGACTATTTTAGACAATATATCCACAAGCTGCTTATTAGTACTTTTGACTTGTCTGTTTGCTTGCGAATTATAGGGGGTTGTTATGTTGTGCTTGATTTGCCAAGCTTCAGTCAGGCTTTTGATCACTTTATTCAAAAAGTGGGCTCCACGGTCTGACACTAGTTCCTTCGGTGGACCGAAACGGCATATAATCTGCTCTAAAAGGAAACTTGTAGTCTCTTTTGCATTGTCCTGCCTCGTTGCCCGCGCTTCTGACCATTTTGTAAAATAATCAATTGCTACTATAATGTACCTCTTCTGAGTAGTAGACGACGGGGTGATAGGACCCACAAAGTTAATGCCCCACTTCTCAAATGGAAGGATAGCCATGATAGGCGTAATTGGGCGTTTCCTATTCTCTCTGCTATCATATCTTTGACATGTATCACATCTCTTAATTTACTCAAAGGAATCTTGGAAGATGGACAGCCACCAATATCCAGCTCTTAAAGCTTTTTGTGCCGTCAACCGTCCAGCGAAGTGCCCTACACATGCAGAGTCATGGCACTCGTCCAAGATGAAAGGAACCTCGTTAGGCATCACACATCAGTGATAGATATCATCAACACCCTGCCGATATAGTGTTCCTGCGATCAAGGAAAACTTCAAAGCCTATTGTCAGATTTTCCTCTTTTCTGATTTTGATAAACCAGCTCCAGTCTCTCCCGTTGATAGATAATGCGTGATAGCAGCATACCAAGATGGGATAGAAGCTGTATCAATTTTAAACATTTCTTCAATATCACTTCCTTCAGCAAAAGTCTCTTTCGGCTCCCCGAAATCCACAAGGCATTCCACAATCCTCTGCAACCTTGGTGGCTTACTCTTAATCTCATAATCGAACTCCTGCAAAGTGATTAACCACTTTGCTAGACGATCAGGCGGTTGCAGCTTGTTCATAAGCAATCTAAGCCCTTCCGCCTTCGTATAGAAAACTACCTTCTCATAAAGGATGTAGTGCCTGAATTTTTTTGTCGCAAAGACCATCGCAAGCCACAACTTCTCCATATAGGTGTAGTTAATTTTTGATATGCCCAATTTTTGACTAGCAAAAGCTATCGGATGATATCACTTTTCCTCCCAGATTTGGGCTAAACAACAGCTGATACTATGCATGGTGGCTGCTGAAAATATGTAAAATACCTCGCCTCTTTTAGGTGCTTTTAAAACTGGTGCTTTTACTAGCTCCTGTTTCACATCCTCGAAAGCTACCTTACAAGGGTTGCTCCATACAAATAGACAGCTAAAGGATAATAAGTTCATTAATGGCAACGTCCTTTCTGCCAAGACATTTATAAACCTCCGATAGTACTATACCGATGACAGAAAGCTATGTACCTCTTTCAGAGTGTGTGGTGGACTCATAATGACTATAACCTTGATCTTTTTAGGGTCAGTTGCGATCCCTCTATTGAGCTGACCACATGGCCTAGCAATAGCCCATAAGGCACTCCAAAGACACACTTCCGTGGGTTAAGAGCAATACAAAATCGTCTGCAGCGCTCAAAGCACTTTTTTAAGATAATCAACATCCTTTTCCTTACAGTGGCTGCCCCCAGGTCATTGATAAATACTTTCAGCTCATCTGGGGAGATGTCACCAAAGGTCTTGTTTGTTGTTCGTTGCCATGATCCAGGTGCGTTGCACAAACCAAAGGCCATCACATGGTACGCAAAAGTACCAAAGACAGTATGAAAGTTGTTTTCAACTTGTCCTCTTCTGCAATTGCCATCTGGTTGTATCCTACAAAGCAATCCATAAACGAATATATTTCCCTACCCGCTAATTGATCCAAAATTTGGTCAATAAATAGTAGCGGGTAGTAATCCTTAACCGTCTGCTTATTCAGCTCTCTAAAATCCACACATAGTTGAATCTGGTTATTTTTCTTCTTCCTGATGACAACTGGTGAACACCATTCTGTGTGCTGTACAGGGAAGATTAAAACAGCTTTTCGTAACTTCTATAACTCCTCAAACAGCCCGTCCCTCAATTCAAAAGGCATACGCCTTACTTTCTGACGCACAGGACGAGTGTCTTCTTTTACATGAATAGTATGAACAGCTAGGCTAGGAGGAATGCCTCTCAGCTCATCGTAACTCCAAGCAAAGATGTCACGGAATTCTTGAATCAAGGACACATAGTCCTCCCTTTCTGCTGAACTGAGCATGGAACCTAATTTAATTGGCCACGAATCATTCGGCGTGCCAAGGTCCAACTCAATCACATCCATGTCTCTTATCCTATCTTGCGGCTCTATCGGCTCATTTAGAGTTATCTGATAAACATCCTTTGTAGTGGACCCCCCTTTAGATTCATCACTGGATGATGTCTCACTATCAGATGGATCATCTGCTGTTTCTAATTCAGTAGAGGATAAATGATGGGACCTGAAATGGGCCGGCACTGGCTATGGCACTAGCTGGACCTCATGCTCATAACAGACAAACACACCCTCACGGCCTCGCAGACCAGGAGCATCTATCTAATGCTAAAGGACAAAATGCCCTAAAGCCTAATCTATACGTTTATAGTTCATCATTTTGTAGTCCAACGTTTCCCTTTCTATAAACTCCTCAGAGGAAGAACCCATACACACTGGCACTAAATGCCACGATCACATACATGAAGGCAACCTCTTGGTAGAAACACCGCGGCCCCATTGCAGCTCTCCTACATCACAGGGATTACCCCCTTGATACGCTGCTCAACATATAAAACAACCGAACAACCTCCACTCTTCATTTCTCGTATTTCCAGGAGATATACCATGTGTCCTTACTTAACAGTCCCTTAGGAAACCGCCCCTCTATCCTACAGCAAGGGATAACCTTACACTCTCAATCATGGGTCAAATTCCTAAGAAAACAATTGCTATGCAGTCCAGGAGCTTTTCCTTTGATACCATGAACTATGCATAGTGCATAATGTGAACGGTTTAGTGCACAAACAAAAGAAAATTAGCATTGTGCATCGTGCGAAACCAATCTTTTCATGATTTCCATGCTAGCGTTTATGTAATGAGAAAAGACACCGAGCCTTACGCTCATGCTGCCTTTCCCTTTTATTTTAAAACAACGTCCTATAAGCATAATGCAACACATAAACCAGATTTTAATTTATATTTTGACGCTCAACCTCCCCTCTCACCCTACTATTTAATGTTTTGCATTCGTTGATAGGTGAAAGAGTCATTTTATGTGTATTTCCTTATAAAGAAAAATAGAAACGAGGGTAAACCGAGGCCAACCTCCTGCTCTACCTTCATTATACATTGCACAAACACACATGTAATTTTCTGGAAAATTCCTTTTACTGTTTCCTAAATTTCTCCCATTTAAAACCCATTTTTCACCATTTTTGGTATTTTTTCTCTATTTTCTTCAATAAAAAATGACTAGAAATTGAGATTGATTGTGGGCTGTAGCCCTTAGGTTCTTTGATAGCAAAATTTCAGGTTTTATTGGCATTATGTCTCATATTTCCCATTTATTTTACAAAAAATCCCATTTTTACCCCTTAAACGCGTGTTTTATGGATTTTGTACCATTAATTTCAGTCATATCACTTATGATTTTCTGATTTTCAGAGCATAATCTAATCAAACTCATAGCAAACAACATCATAATGCATAATCAGCCCATGGAAACAATATTTCATCAACCAAATAGTAGAAAAACTCATTTTTTCTTCGTAAAAATTGAATTACCGCTTAGGCTTCATGTCTCGGGATCTTGGTTTTGGTGCGGGGATGTGGGTAAGCCCACATTCAATGTCCAACATCTTCACAATCAGCAATCTTTATGTCTACATCGATTCGGAAGCAATCCAGTCTCAACCGGACAAGCTTTCCTTCACCATTCTTCATTTTCCTCTTGCACACAAGAATAGCCCCTTAGGGGAGAGAGAGGGAGGAGAGAGAAAGACTAGAATTGGCTCTCTTCATTCAGGCCACCATTGGACGGGTGAAGACAAGTGAAATGATCAGCAAGGAGTAGATCAGCCCCATTGTCAGTTGGGTGGGTTATTTGCAGCCCGGAAATCATCCATCAAGAGGATGAAGCGAAAAATGCGCCACCTGCTGCCCACGCTTCCTCACGCCATGAAATCATGTTTTTTCATCTTCATTTCATGTGACATAAAATTTGGGCCGCCAACCTTCCAAAGGGCATGCCCATTTGGCCTCCCAAGTGTCCACCCTTTCGTATCTTGACCGGTTTCTTGGCCATTCCCCCGTCCGGGCTCCGATTCGAGTGTTGTAAATTTTTGCGCGTCCGGCTTTACATCCCGCATTGACTGGAAACTCCTAACAACCCGCATGACAGTTTGAAAAATTATAAAAAATCAATAAGTATCACTCGGGTGCCTTTTAAGAGTCGTATTTCACTTGGTGCTTAAAATCGTCCTAGCTGGAGCCGTCGCCTTCGATGTTGAATATTTTACCCCTAAATTTTGGAATTTTTGGCAAATTTTAGGCACATCCTGGGCTCAAAACTCTACTCTCATTGGCGATCACGGGATAGGGCGACTCAGCCCGTCGAATCCCACAATAGATCTGCACAAAACAACCAAAGGAAGCATCAAGCTGCTACAAAATAGATGTATACTAAAAACACAGCACAATGCTCACCCTACCCCCTAACAAAACCAAGGCATGACATCCACAAGGAGTAAGCCTACCATAATCTGATAGAAGGTCCGAAGCTAGTCACTAACCGACTGCTCCAACACGGCCAGACTAAAAAGAAATATCAAAGAGGTTGCCCTAAGTGGTGGTCTGAACTACTTACCTAACTAAGGACAACACAACCACGAGCTCCTACTAGGCGAGGACTCCTATAGCCTGAGCAAGAAGTATTTTCTTTTAGCACATTTCTTCTTCTAGGTTGTTATTCCTTCATACTCGGGCATGTAAAAAGGAGGGAGTTGAGCGTAGTGACCCAAGGAGAACAGGGCATCGGCCTCAGGTCCTGTCTTGGTACCCAAGAACCTACCAAGCCCTCGCAAGGTGACACTTAATCCTTTTTTGACGCTCACTTTTATTTTCGCTCCAATCTTTCTTAATTTCTTCTTTTCCAGCAAGACGCCACCCCTAGGAAGACAAGGCATCGGCCTTGGGTCTCTGACTCGTCCCCAGGAACCTACCAAGCCTTCGCAAGGCGATGATCAACTTGTCAAGATTGTGGGAGAGAAGGAAGGAGTCTCACTTGTAGCTTTCTTGCTTGCACAATGGGGGAATACACACAGAGGTGGAGGCTGAAAACAGTTTTCCTCTTCTTAGTTGTGTAAGCCAAAAAGAACTCTAGTACAAAGAAATAGAAGAACCCTATATATGGGTCTCAAACCAAACTCAACTAACTAAGGTGGCATACTAACTGAGCCATGAACTAGAGTAGATAAGGATACCTATCATGTAGCTATTATTCATGGGCGGTGTACCAACCGCGTCTGCAATTGACAAGTCGGTGACATAAATACACAACGGTCACCCTGGCGTATCACGAGTGGAGCTCGATATCTCAACACTCCCCCTCGAGCTCAATCCCAATTCCTGCACACCAAGCAGGTCTCTGAACTTGCGCAGCTTCTCTGCGCCCAATGCCTTGGTGAATATGTCAGCTACCTGATCCTCTGTGCTGACATAAACTAGATCAATAAGACCTAGTAAAACCCTCTCTCGCACATAGTGATAATGCACCTCAATGTGCTTTGTTCTAGCATGATAGATTGGGTTATTTGCCAAGTGTATACTACTCATGTTGTCACAATAAATGACAACTTGCCCATCTGTAGACTGATGCATATCATAAAGTAGCTTATGCAACCAAGCTACCTCACATGCAGCCATTGCTACACCCCTGTACTCAGCCTCTGTGCTCAACAAGGCAACTGTAGGCTGTTTCTTGCTGCTCCAAGTGACTGCAGCACTCCCAAAAGAGAACACATATCCACTGGTAGATCGTCTATCAAAAATACTACCAGCCCAATCAGCATCAGTGTATCCATGCAACTGTATCTGAACCCCAGTCTCATAAAATAGTCCATACTGCAATGTGGACTTCACATACCTAAGTATGCGTCTAGCCGCATCCAAATGTGGTTTCCTTGGAGCTTGCATAAACTGACTTACCAATCCAACAGCATAGCTCAAATCTGGCCTGGTAATAGTCATATAAATCAAACTTCCTACTATGCGTCTATACATAGTAGGGTCTTCTAGAAGCTCACCTGCATCTGTGCTCGGCTTCACATTCTGCTCCAAAGGAACTGAAATAGGCTTACAGC